>NW_025968636.1:6452-22398 GCF_021869965.1 Rhincodon typus | reverse complement strand
AAGAAGGTGATGATGATCTGAAATTCGGAGCTGTCGACTGGCGTAAAAGGGGTTTGGTTACTCAAGTGAAAAGTCAGGTAACAATCAGCAGGAATTCTTTGGTTAATTATTACTTGTGAAAACTAAGTCTGAAAAAATCTTGAAGTCATCATGAGCTTGTCTCAACTAGTAAGCAAGGTTAATTTACAGTTTCAGATCCTATTTCCAGGTCCAGTGGATGCAGAGTCAAACCTGACCTTCCATCTGATCGATGGGGCTGTTGCCTTCACATGAAATCACAGCCATAGCAATAGTACACAGAGACAATGTTAATGAACTATGAAGCGAGTTGAAGAATTTCTAATTTGAAATCAAACAGGACAATGATCAAAGTGGAATTAAAAGAAAAAGGACAGTGTTAAACTGGGAACATGGTACAACTTTAAGTTGAAGATTGTAGTTGAAACCAAAAGTGTTGATAAACACCAGACTGGCATCCTGAGCAGAGATAACAGGAGTGCAAGGAAAGACAGTCTGGCACTTTGCAAGATTTCTTACAATTTTCAGTTCATTTACAGTGTGTTATAAAGGTTGGCTCCCTTCTGAGAACTAAAGCTGAAACACCCAAAAAGGAACACTTCATCCTATAACCTGTCAAAGGATTGTAAAAAGTGGTGTAACTTGCCCTTCAGCACCGTCTTGTTAGCCCCTTTCCATTGCCTAGGAGACCTTTAACTTGGTGAATGCCCATCAGCTAGAAAGTGTTTTCTTCCTTGCCGTGTGCCTTTCTGATACTTTTTGTGCTCCTTTTCAGAGTATCCATTGTGGAAGCTTAAACTAGTCAATTCCTTCTTGTCAACCATGTCATGAGTCTGTGGACATTGACCTTGCTGTCATGGAGTCACATGCAGCCCATGCTCATTGGTTTGTCCATCTGGCTGTTTTTGTTAATTTCATTCATGGGACGTAGATATCACTGGATGAGGCATCATGTATTGCCATGTCTAATTGCACCTGGAAATGAGTAACTTGCCAGGGCATTTCAGAGGGCAGTTAAGAGTCAACTACATTATATGTCTGGAGTCATGTATGGGCTAGAAGAGGTAAGGATGTCAGATTTCCTTCCATCAAAGATGTTAATGAAACCAATATATTTCTGAAACAATTGATAACTATTACACGATCACCCAAGAGTGAGTGGTAATTTAAGAATCACTAGTGCTCCCGGGGAATGAGAAAATATCTGAATGATTCATTCATGATCGAAGTCCAGCAACACATTAAGGGAGTGAATTTCCAACAGGTCATAAAATGCTACTGACAGTTCTCAGGGAGCTCTCAGCCTCACATATGTGCAGCTACCCTAATACCTGTGGAAATCCAATGGCGGTAGTAAATCCCATCACTCTGGCCCTCGCACTCTATGGCGTTTTGCACAAAGCCTAGAAAACACGTGAAGAAAATTAATGAACATCATTGATGTAAATCTGAGCTCCAGTTGATGATGGATGAAAAGAGGGTTTTACTTTTACATCAGCAAGTTTTACTGCGATTGTATTTCTGTCATTACCAGGGGCCCTGTGGCTCTTGCTGGGCTTTCAGCGTGACTGGTGCCATCGAAGGACAGTGGGCAAAGGTCTGTAGAAGACTGGTTTCTCTGAGTGAACAGAACTTGCTTGATTGTGACAGAAGGAACCATGGATGCAGAGGTGGAAATAAAAAGCTTGCCTTTCGATATGTGAGAAGAAATGGCATTGAGTCGGAAAAAACTTATCCATACACAGCACAGGTAAATCACTTTACAATCTGTTTCAAATTCACCAGGTACAACGTGTTTACGGCATTCATGGTGTTAGACAGTGTAACCCAGTATTAATCAAATGGTAGCTGACATTCTACTCTGGATCAATCCTTCGCTGAGAATCTGCTCCCAGGTTTCTGTCAGTGTCACTGCACAAGTAGTGTGAGGAAGGCCGAGAAAATATCACCTTTCAGGACAGAGCCAGCTCTCTCTCTCATTTCTCCCTTATTCTGTAACGACCTCCTGAATCGCCACTCAAAACCTCCTGGTCTTGTGTGATCGCTGAATAACAGACCACAGGGCGAGTGGTGGCAGGAAGAAGGTCCCAGGGTGAACAATGTGTATGATTGACACGTGGGAGGCTGTCAGTAGGGCCCTCCCTATTTCCCAATACCATGTCCCTCTATAAAATAAGGACCCTCTTCTGGAGCCAGAAAGCAGCATCACAGAAATTTGCTTGTTGTGCTCCCTGTATGGGTTCATGCCAAAAGCAGCTAGGGGAGACCTTCAAGTGGTCAACCGTTGCTGATCTAAGAGCCTCAATTGCTGACGGATTAAGAAGACCATTCATAGACTGACCATCACAGACTTGTTCAGGGTATGGGCAAGTGCTTGTCACCCTCATGTCCAATGAGCTACTGCCTCTCCCACTGCAAATTTAGCACGTGGCAGTGTATTAAATTCCATCCTTTTTTTTTCTGGAAGCATACTACGTTCTCAGAAAGGCAAATGGGTGACACACTGACCAAAACCTTGCCTCTAGTTTGCAAGAGGGAGACTCTTCAATAGTTACTCTTAGGTTATGGAATAGGTCTCTGACCAGACAGGCATGAAACGTGGAGGCAGGTGCATGACCATCATCAGATATGATGTTCCAAAATAAAGATCTTTTCTCATCTTCATTCACTCTGTCTATCTTAAGAAGTTAGTGGAGATAGTCAGTAATGTCTGTTTAATGGACAATAACATCAGTAAACATGGAACCTGGATTATGCAGCACATTTTCATTTAAATATTTTGATGAGCAAAACACCGCATCATTGTGAGTGTCTGAGGGCTGACAAGTTGTCAGTAGAACTTTGGCAAGATATTCATGAACATTAACTTTTAATATTTCCTTTTAACAATTAGCAAGGACCCTGCAAGTTTCAGAAAAATAATACGACTGCCATAATGGGCAGATACAGAAATGTATGAAGACGTGAACGTTATTTAGCGTGGGCTTTGAGAAAAATTGGACCAATCGCTGTTTCCCTTAATGCGCGTCCAAAGTCCTTCCACTTATATAAAAAAGGTAAGAAATCGACTGTGTGGATAGGGTGCATTAATTGGACAATCTACAAATTCCACATAAAATATTTTAAAAGTCATACGTATGCACACATTTCCTGTCAAATTGTTTGTTGGTGTTAATGCTGTCTCAATATGTATAAGAGGAACCATAAAGCTCATCCCCTTATTCATATTTTCCTCCTCCCCCGTGCTACAGGCAGCCCAGTGCTGCAGACACCATGGGGTTAAATTTCAATCAGATTGGAAACTGAGCTCAGGAATGGTGATGGGAAATTTACCCGCTCCATTTTGCAGTGATGCAGGCAGCTCAGAAGTTTTGTGCTGTCACTAATGTAACTGACTGTGAGGTGCAGCTCAGTGATGATGTGCTGCTGAGTGAACGCACACCTTGGCACTGGGCCCAAGGATGTGTGAGGCTGGCACCATTTAAAGCAGTCCACACAACTAAAAGACAACCCTGTCCCTCTTCAAGGAGCAGGGGCTTGAACTCAAGAAGAAACTCTGAGCAGAAAGGGAAATGGAAATGGTGCAACAGGCCAGGCAGCAGTCCCGAGGGTCTCTGAGACAGCACTGGAGACCTTAGTACAGGAGGGGAACACGAGAAGAGAGGTGCCCTTCCTTAAGCGAAGTAGGGGGCCCTCCAGGCAGACATTGAGAAGGCAGAGAGACCAGGTAGCTGTCACAGTCAATGCTACAGTTGAGATGTGGTTCCCCTGCACCATGGGGAGGACTCTATCCTGGCAAAACCACTCTGCCTCCTTTTCTATGCTTAGAGGGAACACAATGGGCTCCCGTCTCCTGGTATAAATAGCGTGTCTCACCTCTCTGATATGACAATGAACTGGGAGATGTTTGACATGGAGTCTGCTCCAACCTGAACGGATCCTGCGATGAAAATAATATTTGGGCCACAATCAGCTTCACAACTGCTGGCAGTGCTATCCTCAGCTTGCTCCGTTGTCATGTTTCCAATGAACCTTCAAAAGAGTCCACGACAGCAGACAGCCTGGACATTGTGTTGCAGGTTAAAACAGATACCTAGCAATGTGGGTAGAAGGTTAACGACCTTCAGCATTGTGTATGGGTAAGTGTCACCATCTTCTCTCTTGTTACCTCAGATTTACAGGGCCACTGCTCACTCGAACTTTACCACGGTCATCATGAAACACCTCACTACGCAGCACTGGGATATGACACTGACAACCTCACATCTCTCTCTCCTGAAAGGCATTCATCGTTATTCCACAGTTTCACTTACTGCTGTTTAATTCCAAAAACAATCAGTGGGACATTTAAAGCATAGATATCTGAAACCAGAATCACACAAGTGCATGAAGCATACAATCAGATGGATAGCATTGTATATATTTAGAAAATGCCAGTGACTGTAAAAAAGCTCAATATCCACATATCACGTGCACTAAGCAGAGATTGCTGCCCAGATTGATTGTCAACAGAATCTTTAAACAATGTAACAAAGTCCAAACAGTTCATTCATCCTGGAAACAGGTTCCAATTTGTGCATGCTCTGTGCAGCATGGGTCAAGTTGTGCTCTCTTGGGTAGCTTTACCGGTCAATGTCCTCATTTCCTTTGTTGTCACTAGCTATGTAGCATTTATTGCCCATCCTTAATTGCTTAAAGGGCAGTTAAAAATCAATCACATTACTGTGGGTTTGGACTCACATGTAGGCCAGATCAGATAAGGGTGGCAGTTTCCTTCCCTAAATGACATCAGTGAACCAGATGGTTTTTTCCTGACAATTGATTCAAGGTCATCATTAGATTCTTAGTTCCAGATATTTATTGAATTCACATTTCACCTTCTGCCAAGATGGGACTTGAACCCAGGTTCCCAAGAACATTATCTGAGTTTCTAGATTTACAGACCAGTGATAATACCACTAGACCATCACCTCCTTTCATCCTTGCTGTTAATACCTAGTTTCATTTACATCCAAGACATTCCCCTTTCGTCAGTTCCTGTTGTGAAAGATGTCACTGTGATGTGGCCCATTTTCACTGGGCTATTCTGCAAGACCCACACAGACTGGGCCAAGCATCAGAACCTTGTCTTAAATCTATGGTCTATTCCACTGTGACCCTGGTGGAAGGAAGCAAAGTTTCTTTGTTCTCCGATGGTCTGAGGTTTTCCGAAAAGTGTCATCAGCCATGTTTGAAGGAGGGGGTGGGGGTTTCCCCTTATCTCCCAGCAAACATCCCTGCATTGCCTGAGAATCTTAGAATAATACAGGAACCTGGGAGTTCCCTAAGATATAAGAATCATGGCAGGATACCTCCAGCTTTGTCACTGCTTGTTATGCAGTATGGGTAGAGTGAATGCCTTTTTCTGTTGAAGACCTCAATAAGTTGGTGACAATATACACTCAAAACATTGCGGCTTCAGTCGATGGCATCCTGAACCTAGGGCAAGCCTGCAAAGGTGGCACCAACACTGCCCACATTGCTTGCCTCTCCTCAAGACAGGGGGGAGATTATGAGCAGAGATAGGAGGAACTGCCAATCCTGGAGAATCTGAGATAACAATGTGTAGAGCTGGATGAACACAGCAAGCCAAGCAGCATCAGAGGAGCAGGAAAGCTGACGTTTCGGGTCCAGATCCTTCATGAGCAGTTGTGATTTAGGGAAAACATCATCACATTGGGGAGGTGATGGCTTAGTGGTATTATCACTGGGATGTAAATCCAGTAGGCCTAGGCAACGTTCTGGGGATCCAGGTTCAAATCCTGCCATGGTAGATGGTGGAATTTGAATTCAATAAAAATCTGGAATTAAGAGTCAGATGATGACTGTGAATCCATTGTTGATTGTTTGTCTGGCCTTCATGTGACTCCTAACTTCCCTCTGAGCAATTAGGGATGAGCAACAAATGGTGGCTCAGCTAGTGAAGGCCTCCTCCCATGAATGAATAAAAACAAAGTTACATCTGGAATGTATGTATGTGCTCAGCATGAGGAGATATCCTCAGCTGCTTCCTGAAGTGGCCAGCTGTCTGAAAACATCAGGGTAGCTGTGACCTTGACATCAGCCAGGCTGTGATAGCCATCCAATTCCTTTTGAGGGCAAGTCCTGCTCAGGCAGCTCTCAGCTTGGGGTGAGAATAGTCTGGAGCAGTGCTTGCCCTGTCAGGCAAGACCTGTAGATGTGAGGTCTTCTCATTCTCCTACTCCTCACCCTCTGGATATTGCTGGGCTCACTGAAGAAGATGCAATTGCTCTCTTTGTCTGCATGCTCTTCTGAAATGAGGCAAAGTCAGGGAGTCTCCAGCCAATGTGATGTCTGTGTGAGGTGCATGAGCTGATGACTATCAGAAAGAGAACATAGTTTTAGTGACGGAACTTCACATCCATCATCCTTCCACTATGTCCTCACACGGTATGACCCAGGGGATTCTCAAGGAGGTCAATATCATGTTGCCAGAATCAGCTCTGACAGATGTAACCTTATCAAAGGTAAGTTTTACTACTGAAGTGTTTAGAATCATAGAATCATCAAAACCAGGTTATTTGACCCATTGGGTCCACATTGATCCTCTGAACAGCATCCCACCCAGACCCAGACCCCCACCCTGGCTGTGGTCAAGTAAGTGCAAAGGAAATGAGTGCCGGGGGAGAAGGCATTGGGAAAAGAAGAAAAGAGAAAGTCTGTGAAAGGGAATTAGGTGTGAATTGGTGCTGCAGTGTCAAGAGGAGTGATAATGAGAGAAGCACAGTAAAAGGCCATGTGTTCCAGAGGAGGTGTGAGTGGCACAGGTGAGGACACTGGGAAACATTAGTAAAAGTGAGACAGAGTAACATCAGGGTAGAATGTTTTGCAAAGACCATTATAGACGAGAAGACAATTGGAATGTAAAACACATCAATAAGCACAGGAAGGAAATAATGATTATATATTTGACAATTACATTACATTAAAGGTGAGTGTCGCCTTACAGGAGTTTACGCTGATCCAAAATGCACCCAACGCTGAGGCCATGCAGTGCTCTTGGTTGGATATGGAAGGGAGAATGGAATGAACTATTGGCTGGTTAAAAACAGGTATGTACTTTATAGAAACAACAAACAGCTAATCAGAGCTGGGGCAGTGACACGAGCACTGGATTTATCCCCAGTGTTCCTGGGCTAGGGAGGGAAACATTAGCCAAAATTCCCACTGCTGTCCAAAGGCACTGGAGAAGGTGCATAAAAATTCACAAGGACGATGCTAATACCGATAGAATATATTTATCAGAAAATGCCAGACAGAGTGGAGCTTTGTTCTTCAGGAATAAAAAAGTAAAGTGGTAACTTGATAGAGGAGTTTAAGATAATGAAATGTTAGATAAAATAGGTGGAGAGAAAATATTTCCATTTGTGGGGCCTTCAAAATAGGAGCCATTAAAATAGTGGCAAAGCAGAATACTGTGGGGACTGGGAATGTGAATAGAAACAGAAAACAGAAAACATTGGTGAAACTTCAGCAGCATCTAAGAGGAAAGAGAAAAGGAGTTAATGTTTCAAGTCTGACAACTTTCACCAGAACTGGAAGAAGTTAAACATGTAACAGTTTTGAACAAGAGGGAGTGGGACAGAACAAAAGAAAAGTCTGAGAGTGTGAAAGAGAGGAGAGATTCAATGACAGAAAATACTGTCTTCTAAAGCTAATGCAACAGGAAAAGCAAGAGGAACTAAAGATGTGCCTAGAATAAATGTATGGCTATCTAAAAGAAATAAATATGAAACAAGGAAATAAAATGGGAGTAGAGTTTATAGTTTGAAATTGTTGAACTCAATGTTCAGTACAGAAAGTTTACATTGCCTGATCAAAAGCCGAGGTGCAGTTCCTCAAGCTTATGTTGAGCTTTTCTGGAACCTCGCACAGGCCGGAGGCAGAGATGTCCGTGTCAGAGAAAGGTGAAGTAAAATAGGTGACCACAGTGGACACACTGTGCTACTCAGAAAGCAATCACCTGATTTGCATTTGATCCCCCCATATTACAGGTAACCACATTTTGAATGGAGATCACAGTACATTAGATTAAAAGTACATGTTAATCACTTTCACTTTGAAGAGATATGATGTGGACCTCAGTCGAGGAGGAGAGAGCATAAGGGTGTGGTGTGATATCTTTTGTATTTACAAGGAAAGGTGTCATACAAAGTGATGGAGAGTTCAGGGTGACTGAAAAGTAGACCAGGGAATCACAGAGGGAATAGCCCCTTGGAAATGCTAAAGGGAAGGAGAATATGAATTTTGTGATGGCATTGCACTGAAAGTCATGAAAACTGTTGTCCACATTTTCTTTCCATTTGTTTCATTGTTTGATTATTTTTCTTTCAGCCAGGCACACTTCTTCTTTCCTTTCTTGCTCCATCTCCATTCCCTTTGTCCATTTCTGTCATTCAGTCTCTCCTGTCTTCCACCCGTACCATTTTGTCCTCATCCCTCCCACTCCTTGCTCAAAACCTATCACATTTCTGACATTTCCCAGTTCTCAGTGATGGACAAAAGCCAGAAGTGTTAATTGTTTCTCTGTCTCTCGACAAATGCAACCTATCCAGCTAAGAGTTTCCAGCAATTGCTACTTCTGAGTATAAGATAGTCATTAACGAATCCAATCAGAACCTCAGGAGGAAGGTCCTTACCCAGAGCGGGGTGGTATTGGGAAAACTATTACCATGAGAAGTGGTTGAGCTGAATGACACAGATATATTGAAGAGGAAGTTGGATAAACACATGAGGGTGAAGAAACAGAAGGAGGTGTTGACGGGGTTAGAGGAAGGGGACAGGGAGGACACTCGTGTGAAGTATAAACACTGACACAGAGTGAATTTCCTGTCTCTGTGCTGCATCCTGTGTATCTGTTTAACCAACATGAAACACTGTGTTTATCTGGATGTGAAGGCTTAATGGCAGAGCTGTCTGGGATAATATCATGGTTGGAGGAGGTAGATTGAAAAAAACAGAAGGTGCTGGAAAAGTTCAGCAGGTTTGGCAACATCTGTGAAGAAAACATCAGAGTTAACGTTTCGGGCCCAGTTCCAAGGAAGGGTCACTGGACCCGAAACATTAACTGTGATTTTTTCTTCACAAATCCTGCCAAACCTACTGAGCTTTCCCAGCAACTTCTGGTTTTTTTTCCATGATTAAAAGCATCTGCAGTTCTTTCAGTTTTAATTGGAGAAGGTGGTGGCTGGATTAGATTGGATGGTGGAATGTTTAGAGTAGGTGGTCTTGTGGTTCAGTAGAAAGGCTCCCTCCTGCCATATCTGAACTAAAACCTCCAAGTTCAAGCTTCACCCCAGGACTGGCTGGCCAAGAACATTCATCAGATACTTTATTGCCAACAGTTCATAATAAATCTGCGAATCCTTTGCACATTTTCATCCTATTCCTCAAAGGGGAAAAAATCTGAGTGGAGATAGGAAACATACAAAATATGGTTCATTCAGGTAGATATTATCAGTGCTTAATGGGTGGTACAATAATTTGGTGACATTTGAATGGGGTGATAGTATTTGGAGGCATGTTTTTAGGGTGGAGTAACCTTGCAGTGCAGGACACGTGTATGTGAATGGACAGAGATTGGGTAACCTACAGCCACTATCAACTCAGCCACCAATCAGACAACCTCCTGTGGCAGGCACCCTCAGGATGATGTTAGTAAAAAGCTTTCGGAAATTCTTCACCCCCATAAGGCCAGCAGGCAATCTCCAGGAGGCCACAACCACTAATCTCACTCATAAAATCCCTACAGTGTCGAAACAGGCCATTTGGCCCATCAAGTCCATACCAACCACCCCCCAAAGAGCATCCCAACCAGACCCACCCCACTATCCTATAGCCCTGCATTTCCCATAGCTAACCCACCTGGGTCTGCACATTCCTGGACACAATGGGCAATTTAGCATGGCCAAACCATCTAACATGCACATGTTTGGACTGCAGGAGGAAACCAGAGCACTCAGAGGAAACCCACAGATACAGAGAGAATGTACAAACTCCACATAGGCAATTACCCAAGGCTGGGATTGAACCCAGATCCCTGGTGCTGTGAGGCAGCAGTGCTCACCACTGTGCCACTTACTCCCTCGCTACCTGCTCCAGTTTGAGATGTCTCCCCTCACAGGATCTCCCCTCATGCCATTTGGAAACTTGTAGTGAATCCACACTCACTGTAGGTGCTGAAAACCTGTGTCAGATATCACAATGATGTCATTCCTAGCTTGTGGTTTGCAGCTTGTATGACTGTAGTCTAGTGCCACTCAGCTCTCTGACTCAAATCAGATAAAATATACTTGAACGGAATCTAATGTCTCAAAAGATCTCAATCCTCTCCCAGTGTAAATAACTCAATTCTTCACAACTATCTTTTGAAACAACTTTGCAATGTTAAAACCAATTTCATTTTCTTGTTTGTCAGTTGGGAAACAGAATGGGGTGAAGAAGGTTACATCAAAATAGTTAAGAATAAGGGAAATCTGTGTGGAATTGCCAACCATGCAGTCTATCCTACAGTGAAAAGGAGAATGTGTAAAATCACAGTTTCATCGGACTCCGCCTGAAAGAATGAGGGAACCATTTCTGCTGATGTTGACTCATTCGATACCATTGCTTTAACTGTCTGCTGCAATTTGAAAAGTGGGATAATATCAGCTTCTGCACATTTCTATAGCTTCACATAAAAGGCCAATGTCATTGTGTGTTTGATACATGTAACCACATTAATATGTGAGTGACTACATTCTCCAGCTTGTGGAGAGACAATGACCCGCATGTACAGATGCTGTTGAGCGATATAATAAACACTGCCTGTAATCACTTTGAGAGTCTGTTTATTCCAAAAGAACAAATATTGTTTTTCGATTCATGAATTGTCTTGTTTCCTTTGAAATTTAACATCCCAAAATCATATGGAAAAATACACAGAACTTCTAAAAAAGCCTATGTTTTCTGACACCAGTACAATGAATGAACAAGTGCAATGGGGTTGTTGTGGTAAATAAGGTTTACCTGGGAACCCTCCTGGAAACAGAGTTTAATGTGACCAGACTGTAGACTGGCACCCTCCCTGTGAGATTTAGTTCAGACAAGGGCTGACATGTAATTTCATTCAGTGATTGGTAGGAAACAACATTGCACAGAACAGCAGGAAAACTGAGCAGTTTAAATACGACAAAATACCATCATTTCCGAGTTAAAATAATGCAGTGCAGAAATAAGACTCAGATGTTCAGACAGCCAAAGAGTTTTTAGATTGGACTCATGTAGCAGGATTCAGTGCAGCTGACTCCCTGGGAGTCTGCGCAAGAAATTGAAATTCCTCTGTATCTGAAATCCACTGAGAGTGTTCATTAAAACCAAAGAATTCAAAAGGATCTTACTCACATAAGCTTTATAGATACACAGATTAAAGGTTTAAAAATCTAGTCAAAATCCTTGCTAACTATTAACCAAATCATAAGACCATAAGATAAAGGAGCAGAATTAGACTATTCAGCCCATTAGGTCTACTCCACCATTTGATAATGGCTGATATTTTTCTGAACCCATTCTCCTGCCTTCTCTCTGTAATCCTTGATCCCCTTACTAATCAAGGACATATCTTTCTCTGTCTTAAAGACACTCAATGACTTGGCCTCCACAGTTTTCTGTGGCAGTGAGTTCCACAAATTCACACCCTCTACCTGAAGAAATTCCTCCTCATCCTAGTTCTAAAGGGTCATTCCTTTGGTCCAAGACTGTGTCCTCAGGTCCTAGTATCTCCAATTAGTAGAAACATCTTCTCCACATCCACTCTATCTAGGCTTCTCGGCATCCTGTAGTATTTCATGAATTTCCCTCTCATTCTTCCAACCTCCATCAAGTACAGACCCAGAGTCCTCAACCACTCTTTATATGATAACCCTTCACCCCCAGGATCATTCTTGTAAAGCTCCTCTAATGCCAGCAAATCTTCCCTCAGATACGGGGCCCAAAACTGCTCATAATATTTCAAATACAGTCCGAACAGAGCTGTATACAGCCTCAGCAGTACATCTTTGCTCTTGTATTCTGGCCCTCTCGGAATGAATGCTAATATTGCATTTGCCTTCCTAGCTTCTACTGAACCTGTACATTCACCTGAAAATAACCTTGAACTAGGTCTCCTAAACCCCTTTGTGATTCACATTTCTGAAGCCTTACCCCATCAGAAAATAGCCTATTCTTCCTGCCGAAGTGCAAAACCTCATATTTTCCTACAGAGTATTCTACCCGCCACTTCTTTGCCAACTTTCCTATCCTATCCAAGTCCTTCTGCAGTCTTCCTGCTTCCTCAACACTACCTGCCCCTCCACCTAGGTTTGTGTCATTGGTGACACCCCAACTCCATCTCCCATGATTCCCTGAGAATCCCACAAAGTGATTCACGACCCCCCTCTAACCCTGGTTGCAGCTGGCACCCTTATTATCTCAGGTCCTGCTGGAAAATATACCACCTGTCTGGGAGTACTGGAGTCAACAGTCACCCACATATCAAGGTGCACCCCACCACCCCCACACCCTCACCCAAACTTGCAGAGACAATACCACTTCCCATCCTGGAAGTGATCCTGATATCCCACCACCACCTGCCCCTCCCTCAACATATCCAGATCCAAACCTCAAACCTACCCTCAGAACCCAGCTGACCCATCTCTGCCTAACCCAATCGGCACATTACCATCTTACTTACGCACCTGGCACTCTATCCCCCTCACCCACATGGCACACTACTCCTGACTCACTCACCTGGCAACCCATACCTTCACTTAGCTTGAGCACTTACTGTTTCTCAGTCACTCGCAACGTACATTTGGGGATCTTTAACTCCTGAAGCACTGTGTGCTGTATTGGTCTCCTTATATAAGGAAGGATGTTAGCGAATTGAAGGATGTTTACTAAATTAATGTCTGCAATGGGCAGGTCACCTTATAAAGTAAAGTTGAACTGGCTTGCCTCTATTATCCAAGGCATAGAGATTAAGAGCAGGGAGGTTTATATTAAAGGTAGAGCATTAGCATGGCTCTACTCTATATGTAAGTCTGAATACTGTGTAGGTAAGCTTCTAGTCTGGATGCTTTCTCCAAAACGTGAAGCCAATTACTTTCCCTCCAAGATTTTGCCTGCTGTCTAAGCTAAATATTCAAATTTAGAACACAAAATTTTAGTACTGATATTCAGCAAACAATGATTCTGCATTCAGTTATTTGCAAAGAGATTTGTTGTAGAAACCCCTAAATAGACAGTAATTGTGATCTGGAATACATTGCCTGAAACTGTGGACATAGCAATTCTAACAGCAATTTTCTGAAGGGAATGTATAGTCTCATGTAGCTATGGAGACAGATCAGGATGTTTGAGTAATTGAGCAATGGGGCAGCACGTTGGCTCAGTGGTTAGCACTGCTGCCGCACAGTGCCAGTGGGCTTGATTCCACCCTTGGGCAACTGTCTGTCTGGAGTTTTCACATTCTCCTCGTGTCTGTTGGGTTTCCTCCCACAGTCCAAAGATGTGATGTTAGGCGAATTGGCCATGCTACATTGCCTGTAGCGTCCAGGGATGTGCAGGCTACGTGGTTTAGCTATCGGAAATGCAGGGTTACAGGAAAATGGAGGGGGTGAGTCTGGGTGGGATGCTGTCTGGAGGGTTGGTGTGGACTCAATGGGCAGAATGGCTTGCTTCCACGCTGTAGGGATTCTATGATTCTAAATCTAACTAACGGTGCATCCAGGATTACAGTACCTCCTGGCCAAAACAAAAGGTTATGACTGGACATTTGCTACAAGCTGGACAATTCCATGGTCACATCCAACACCTAAGCTGCCTACCTAACTCACTGAGATCTACAGATGTGAACATATATCTACAAATAGATGGGTCCCGACCCAAAATGTCAACTTTCCTGCTCCTCTGATGCTGCCTGCCCTGCTGTGTTCCTCCAGCTCCACACTGTTTATCTCTACAAGTAGATGACCTGGTCAATGAAAGAGCAGACATTCTGCATAATGGCCTCATGTATTTTGGGCAATCTGTGCATCACATGTTGTGGCAGTAAATATGCAATGATCCAACTATGAACGACTGTTACTGTACTGGCAAGCATGGGCCATCAACATTAAATTTCAATCATCTGATCTGAATATCTGAAACTTTCATGGAATTCAGTGTTTTTTTTATATATAAAGGACAAATACTGACCTAAAATGTCAGCTGTGAAGTCCAGGAAACCCAGGTGTAGTACACTACACTGGCTGCACAGAAAGTGTCATTTCATCCAAAGACCGATGAAACCCAACAACCAAGTTAGCATCAAGAAATTCACATCTATATTGAGAGATGAATTGTTGTCTGTGGAGTATTCAGCTTGGAAACACAATGGAGTAAATTCTGGCCCATTGCAACAAACTATATTTCATTAATTTGCTTGGCGGAGCAGAGAGAGAGAGAGAAAAAATTAGATTCAATTTTGGAGAGGTTTGCTCTCACTCTCTCTCTTCTTTCTTCATATCATCTTGCAAAAGAATGGGCTTGTGAACAGATACTTGAGAAAACAGCCATTCCCTGAGCGCTCCAAGATTCTACAAATTTCACTCCTACTGAGGTGATAAGGCAATAACTAAACAATTGCCTACTCAGTTCTCAATCTGACATATCCAGGACTCCAAGGTCTTTCAAATTAATCTTCTTTCACCTTCATGTTCAAGCTAGACATCTTCCCCTTTTCTTTTCAAACTTATTACCTGTGTCTCTGTTTGATGTTATGATTTATCACTTTTGTTCTTGGGGTAGTAGGTAACAAAATTCCTCTTTCTTTCTCTCAAGGCAACCTTGGAATTAGCTCCCTCATTTTGGTGCAGATAAATAAGCTTTAGATGAGGTGTGAGATCAGCGTTTTAAAAAGAAATAAAACTATTTGTTGTGAACCAGTTTAATTTTAAAAAGAGGAGATGAATCAACCTTCCTCAGCTGTTGCAACAGGATACAGTTTTGCAGACAACTATATCATTTTTAGAATATTCAAAAGATGATAAGACCATTCTGGCTCAGTCAGAATATCTCAAGGAGATTTTTGTTAAGGGAAAGCATCATTCGATGGTCCATGTGTACTGATACTTGCCAGCAGTTGCAACAGATACGCATAAGAAATGATCAAACTAGAAGCTTGGCTGGGAAGATGGAATATTAGCCAGGAAATTGCCAAGACATAAAAAAGCTGGTCAGAAATGAAGGCGTGCTAAATCTTCATGCTCAGCAACTTTGCCTCAAAAGGTACACACACACCCATGGCCATGCTCACTACTGACTTCTTCAGGTCAGGGCTTGATTTCCTGATCATAATGGATTATATTTGTAATGTTTTCTTATTACCCATCATGACGTGACACGTTGAGTATGACCAGTGCTAACACATTGGCATTGATTTTCAGTCCATCCAAGGCACCATAGGAAGGTGATCTGACACCATCTCCAATAGTTATCAATTGCCATCCCCAATAACCATTTACAGACATCCCCAAAAACCATTGGCAGCCATCCCCAATAACCATCAACAGCCATCCCCATTAACCATCAACAGCCATCCCCATTAACCATCAACAGCCATCCCCAATAACCATCAACAGCCATCCCCCATTAACCATCAACAGCCATCCCCATTAACCATCAACAGCCATCCCCCATTAACCATCAACAGCCATCCCCATTAACCAAAAACAGCCATCCCCCATTAACCATCAACAGCCATCCCCATTAACCACTGACAGCCATCCACATTAACCATCTACAGCCATCCCCATTAACCACTGACAGCCATCCCCATTAACCATCAAAAGCCATCCCCATTAACCATCAA
>NW_025968636.1:0-6442 GCF_021869965.1 Rhincodon typus | reverse complement strand
ACAGCCATCCCCATTAACCATCAAAAGCCATCCCCATTAACCATCAACAGCCATTCCCCATTAACCATCAACAGCCATCCCCATTAACCATCAAAAGCCATCCCCCATAAGCACTGGCAGCCATCCCCATTAACCACTGGCAGCCATCCCCATTAACCATTAACAGCCATCCCCCATTAACCATCAACAGCCATCTCCATTAACCATCAACAGCCATCCCCATTAACCACTGACAGCCATCCCCCATTAACCATCAACAGCCATCCCCATTAACCATCAACAGCCATCCCCCATTAACCATCAACAGCCATCCCCATTAACCATCAACAGCCATCCCCATGAACTATTAACAGCCATCCCCCATTAACCATCAACAGCCATCCCCCATTAACCATCAACAGCCATCCCCATTAACCATGTCTGTCACGGATGCTGCCCGATCTGCTAAGTTTTTCCAGCAATTTCTGTTATTGTTTCTGAAGATCTGGATGACATCGAGACTTGGGCTGAAATGTGACAAGTAACATTTATGTCACACAAATGCCAGGTAATGATCTTCTTCAGAAAGAGATGGTCTAACCATGTCCTTTGACATTCAATGGTGTTACTATCACTGAATCCCCCACTATCAACATTCTGGGGATTACCATTGAACAGAAACTGAACGAGACTCGCCACATAAACACAATGGTAACAAGAGCAGCTCAGACCCTAGGAATCCTCTGGCAAGTAATTCACCTCCTGACTCCCTATTTGCTGCCCACCCTCTGCAAGGGCACAAACCAGGAGTGTGATGGAACATTCCTCATTTGCCTGGATGAGTGCCTCTCCAACTGCAATACTGAAGAAGCTTGAGAACATTTAAAACAAAGCAGCTTATTTGATTGGCACCAAATTCCACAAATTTCCACTCCCTCCACACAGTAGTGTGTACAAAATGCATTGCAACAAATGACTGAAACTCCTTCCACAGCACTTTCTAAAAAAACTGAGCAGGAGAAGGGCAGCATATGATTGGGAACTCCAATAACCCTTTTAATATGCACATAGCACATGCGGCTGTCACTGAGTGTCAGTGTCTCTGGCAACATTTTTTTAAATCTTTTTTAATTATCTCTCTGCCTTAGTTAATCAGATCATAGGTCTTCCCTTCACTTGCTGTTCAGATGTTGGCACTTTTACTTTTGTACTGTGTAACCTGGTGTCATGTGCCTTCAGACTTTATCCAACTCAGTCCAACACCGGCATCTCCACAACATGGGGATCAAACAAGTCATGATATCTTCTTCCAATCTTTACCTATATTTTAATGGCCTGCCCTTTAAACCTCAGTTACAGGTTTTTAAATAGTTGCGACTGAATCAGAAATGTCATTCAGAAGATTCCCCAGAACTGCTGAATCATTGTCAGCAGATTGGAGGAAAATTGCTATTGGGACTGACTCTGAAAACTTATTACAATGAAGGGCATAAGGCTGACACGACATGATTCAAATAAAAAATACAAGCATCACATCAAATCATCTTTCTCTATAATATTTCTCATATTTTTCTTCTGCCTGTTTGCCATCAATTTCTCTGTGCCCATGTTTCTCAATGAAACATGCAAGGGCTGTATTGCTATCTTGCCTCTCTAGTCCTGACAAGAGCTGAATTAATCTGATAGTAGCTCTGCTTATTATCAGTTGCAATTCGACAGATCCTATTCCCTCCACTCCTTGGATATTGCCTGGAAATTCCTCTGCTTAAGATGTAACTCCAGCTCACGAATATGAAGTAACTCTGGTAAAATTAAAGAAACAGTGAAGAAAAAATTCTCTCCAGTTCTGCTCAGTGTGGCAATGTTACAGCACGAGTTATATCCCTTTTTTCCCCAACCGAGCTGTTCAGCAACATGATTGCATCAGAACTTGAACTTGGGTTTCTTGGCTCAGGGTTAATGCTTGGCTCAATGCTACCATTGTGCCACAAGAGCTCACACTGTGTTGGTTACATTCTGAATCAGCATTTTGACTCCTAGTTAATGAACTAATGTGTAACAAAGAAACAAGACAATGGAGCTTCGTTTGTTTACGTACCAGCAGGGAAACCATCCATCATTAGGAAACAGTAAATAATAGAGCAGACACCATGATAAATATTCATTACATCCACCTCCCCCTATTTTTGAGTGTATTTTTACCCCTTATTTCTCTCTGGTTGGGAGAAAGCTGCACAAAACAGGGGCAGAAGATGCTGATTGGGCAAAATGTTTACATCACTTCCAAAACTGGTTTTAGTCACATGTTTAAGATGAAGAGGTTGATGCAGTAACTGGATTCATTTGAGCTTCTCTACCAGAGCCTGGAGCTTTCCCATCATTTCAATGAAAAACAATGGGCGGTTTTGGAAAGATGAGGCGTTTACACAATTGACACCAATTAGAAAGCACGAAGCTGCATTTATGTAGCAACATTCACATCCCTGAAACATCCCTGATATTTTGCAGCCAGTGGTTATTTGTGGAGTGCAGTTGCTGCTGTTTTGTGAGTGAATGCAGCAATTAGCTAATTTAATTTCTGTGCTGTTGATTGGGAGATAAATGTTGGTCAGGACACCTGGAGAAATCCATTTCTCTCCATCAGATCGTGCCGTAGGACCTTTCTCATCCACCAGAGAGAACAGAGAGAAACCTAAGTTCAATGATTCATTCCAAAGACCGTTTCCTGACAAAGCAGCATTTCCTCAATATACTGAAACGTCGGCCTTTACAATGTATTTAAGGGTTGGAGCAAGGTTTGAATTAACAATCTTTTTCATAAGATATAAAAGCATGAACGCAGATAGAAAAGATTTACTTTCCAGGAGAGAAATAAAACTTAGCTAAAAAAAATGAAGTACTCAAAAATTTGTCGGGGATGAAAAATATCAGCGTCTGGATTTTGTGCTGTCAGCTCTGTCTGATTTACTATCTAACGGATTTTTTGTGTGCTTCTGGGATATTTCACTGTAACACATCTGAAACTAACACGGGAAAGACATTAAAATTCAGTAAAGAGCAATGAGATGAACTTTGTTAACTGGGAAAATAAAGTCCATGAGCATTTATTTCATAGCAATCATAATATAATTCAGTTCAATGTAGCATTTGAGGGGGAAACATGCAAAACAGATCTCTGCTTACTCTTATAAATTAACCCATATTTTTCATTTGGCTATTAATCTTACTCTGAATAATTGCTTTATGAGCTTTTCCCACACCAAAGTTATAATCACTGGCCTATAACTGGCGGATTGATCTTTGCAAACTTTTTTTTTTGTGCGAGGCTATAATGCCTGCAATTCTCCAGTCCTTTGTATGACTCCCAAATCCCAGAATGATTTAAAATGTATTGGCTGTACCTCCACAATTTCCACTTTTGCTTCTTTCAATATCCTTACAGAGTCATAGAGCTGTACAGCATAGAAACAGACCCTTCCATTCAACTCATCCACGCTGACCAGATACCCTAAAGAAATCTAGTCCCATTTGCCAGCATTTGGCCATATCCATCTGAACCCTTCCTATTCATATACCCATCCAGATATCTTTTAAATGTTGTAATTGTACCAGCTTCCATCACTTCCTCTGGCAGCTTATTCCATGTATGCACCACCCTCTGTGTGAAGAAGTTGCCCCTTAGGTCCCTTTTAAATCTTGCCCCCCTCACATAAACCTGTGCCCTCTAGCTTTGGACTCTGCTTCTTTGGGGAAATGCCTTGGCTATTCACCCTATCTATGCCGATCATGATTTCATAAACCTGTGTAATGTCATCAGCAGCCTCTGACGCTCTAATAAAAATAGCCCCACCCTATTCAGCCTGTCCCTATAGCTCAAACTCTCCAACTCTGGCAACATCCTTGTAAATCTTTTCTGAATCCTTTCAAGTTTCGCCAACATCCTTCCTATAACAGGAAGATCCGAATTGAATGCAATATTCCAAAAGTGGCCTCAAAAATGTTTTTAATCCGTTTCATCCAATCCTGGTGCTATATCAACTTCAAGTATATGAACTTTATCCAGTGCCTCTTCCTTATCAATTTTATACCATTTTAGAAGCTGAGTATATTCCTCTGTAACAATGACCTGAGCAGCATCTGCCCTGTCGGGTAATATTTAAAACTCATTTTACACCTCCTGCCTCCTTGCGTAAATCCCCTTGTGGATCTCTCATTATCCTTCGCTATTGATGTGCCTACGGAAGACTTTGGGATTTTCTTTTATGTTAGATGAAGCACTTTTTCATCATTGGTCTTCTCTTCTCTCAATTGTTTCCTCGCCTCTCTTCTGAATGTTTTGCATTCCTCTTGGTTCTCAATCATATTTTTGGACAGACACTTGTTGTAACTACACTTTTCCTTCTTTAACTTGATTTCTATCTCCTTGATCATCCAGGGCATTCAAGATTTCTTTTTGCTATCTTTCCTTTTTGAGAGATTATATCATGATTGTAACTAATTCATCTCCACTTTGAAAGTAGCCCTTTGCTCAGCTGCTGTTTCTCCTGCCAGCCTCCTGTTCCAGTCTCTCCATCCCAATTTCGTTCTTGAGCCAATGAAGTCTGTTCGCCCCCATTTGATAATTCTTACTCTGAATTGATCATCCTCATTTTCTACCATTGCGCTGAACCTTATGACACAATGATCACTGTTCCCAAAATGTTGCCACAGTGTCACTTGACACCTCATCTTTCTGTTCCTCCTTTCTTGTTGCATTGGACACATACTGCGATAGACAATTCTCTTGAACACAAACTTGTGATGCTTATCCCTCACTTCCTTTTATACTACCACTCATTCTCCCTCTAATTTATACTTTAATGTGTGGATCTCCAAAGTCTGTGCATGGCATCCACTTCAGAAACCAGAGGTCGATATGTCGGCACACTGATTGGAGGATGAGGAAGGTCAGAGTGGCTGTGCCGCTCAGTGGGAACATTGACATACGACTATCTCAGGAAATATTTGAGTAATTGAAGTCCCCCATTTTGTCTACTCTATAATGTTAACTCCTACTTCTAAGCACCTTGGAGATTGTTCCTCTATATCCTCCTCACTATTGGGTGGTCGTTATGTGGTACTGAGCTCTAACCAAAGCATAGAAAACTGCTGGAGAACTGCTGAAATTCCTGGAGACATTCAGCAGGAATGGCAGCACCTATGGAGAGAAAGCAGAGTCGACATCACTGGACCCAAAACGTTAACTCTGTTTCTCTCTCCACAGATGTTGCCAGGCCTGCTAGTTTTTCGAGTGATTTCTGTTTTTGTTTCAGATTTCCAGCATCCACAATTCTTCATTTTCTCGATATCCATCGCACTATTGGGTGGCCTTTAGACTGCATTTAGCACAGTAATGCTATGCTTTTTGTTCTTTAACTCTAAGCAAATCATAGAATAGAATCATAGAGTACAGAACAGGCCCTTCAGCCCATTGAATCTATCCTGCCATATCTATACTAGTCCCACTTCTGGACATGCTGTTTCCCCAGGTCTGCAATGTTCTTAACCAACATTAACATGCCTCCTCCATTTATTGCTTTCCTTTCTTTCCTGAACATCTTGTACCCAGGAATATTTAACACCCAGAGCTTCCCTTCCCTCAGCCAGTCTCTGTTGTCACCACATCATCATAATTCTGCAAGGTAATCTGTGCCTGTAACTCCCACTGCTATTAACAAAAGGCCACACAGTCACTTACATGCAGTTTCACTCTGAATTAGATTTAATTTCTTCCTCTCTCTCTCTCTCTCTGACTCCATTTACTAACTTACCATGCTCTGTCCCAGTGCTATTGGTTTCGTCCAGTCTTCCATACACTCTGGTGTTACACTCGAATATTCTCTGCAGTTTCCACTGCTAAGTTTGTTTAAACTCTCCCCAGCAGCATGAGCCAAGCATCCTGCAAGGAACTCAGTTTTTGATCTTTTCAGATCTAACCTGCTTGTACAGGTACCATCTCCCATGGAGTCAGTCTCAGTGTCCCAAAAGCTTCCTGCTGCATTATCTTTCCAGTCGCACATTCATCTGTCTTACCTCCCTATTCCTGTTCTCACTGATGTATGGTACTGAGAGAAATCTGAACATTACTGTTTTTGAGGTCCTGCAAGCTAATTGGATACCTAGCTCTGTAATTCTGATTGCACGACCACATCCCTCTTCCGAACTATATTGATGTTTCCATTGTAGACCACCACTCATTTCTGTTCCCTGTCCCCACAGGAAAGTCCTGTAGATGTTCCGTGACTTCCAAGGAGACAACAGAGTGCCGTAGAATCACATTGATGGCCTCAGAAAAGCCGGTCTGCTCCTCAACAGAACAATCCCTTATCACAATAAAAACCAAAAGAACTGCAGATGCTGTCAATCAGGAATAAAAACAGAAGTTGCTGGAAACTCAGCAGGTCTGGCAGCATCTGCAAAGAAA
>NW_025968635.1:0-22406 GCF_021869965.1 Rhincodon typus | reverse complement strand
AATGGTATCAATGTGGATTTCACAAGTTTCAAAATCTCCCCTCCCCCCACCGCATCCCAAAACCAGTCCAGCTCGTCCCTGCCTCCCTAACCTGTTCTTCCTCCCACCTATCCCCTCCTCCCACCTCAAGCCGCACCTCCATCTCCTACCGACCAACCTCATCCCGCCCCCTTGACCTGTCCGTCCTCCCTGGACTGACCTATCCCCTTCCTAACTCCCTACCTACACTCACCTTTCCTGGCCCCATCCCCGCCTCTTCGACCTGTTTGTTTCCTCTCCACCTATCCTCTCCTCTATCCCTCTTCTATCCGCCTCCCACTCTCTCCCTATTTATTTCAAAACCCCCTTCCCCTCCCCCTTTTCTGATGAAGGGTCTAGGCCCGAAACGTCAGCCTCTCTGCTCCTATGATGCTGCTTGGCCTGCTGTGTTCATCCAGCCCTGCACCTTGTTGTCTCGGATTCTCCAGCATCTGCAGTTCCTACTATCTCTGATTCGTTTATTCCTACTCTTTGTTTCCTGTTTGCTAACCAGTTTTCTATCCATTTTAATGCACTACCCCGATCCCATGCACTTAAATTTTACATGCTAATCTCTTAAATGGAACTTTGTTCAAAAGCCTTCTGAAAGTCCAAATAAACCACATCCACTGGCTCCCTGTCATCAACTCTACTGGTTACAAGCTAGAAGAATTGCAGCAGATTTATCAAGCGTTATTTTCCTTTCATAAATTCATGCTGACTTTATCAGATGTTTCCACTGGTTTCAAAGTATTCTGTTGTTAAATCATTTAAAACTTACTCTAGCATTGTCCGCACTACCAATGTCAGGCTGTCTACAATAACTCTCTTTTTAAATAGATCGTTATATTAGCCACCCTCCAATCTGTAGGAACTGCTCCAGGGTCTATAAAATCTTGGAAGATGACCATCAATGGATCCACTATTTCTAGGGTCACTTCCTTAAGTACTCTGGGATGTAGATTATCAGGTCCTGGGGATTTATTGACTTTCATTCCCATCAATTTCCCTAACATTGCTTCCCAACTAAAACTGATTTCCTTCAGTTCTGATGAAGGATCATTAGCCCTGAAACATAATTCTGATTTCTCTCCACAGATGCTGTAAGACCTGCTGAGTTTTTACAGTTTTTGTTTCTGATTTCCATCATCTGCAGTTCTTTTGGTTTTTTGATTTCCTTCACTTCCTCCCTGTCATAAAACCCTGTGTTCCCCAACATTTCCAGTGTGTTATTTGTGTTCTCCTTTGTGAACACAGAACCAAAGTATGTATTTAGTTGATCAGCCATTTTTGCTCCCTATTAAAATTCCCCTGTTTCTGACTGTAAGGGACCTACATTTGTATTTACCAATCATTTTCTTTTCACACACTGATAGAAACTTTTACAGTTAGCTTTTATGTTCCCTGGAAGCTTACACTCGTACTCTATTTTGCCTTTCTTAATGAATCCCTTTCTCCTCCATTGCTGAATTCTAAATTGCTCACACTCCTCAGTTATTGTTTTCTGAGCAATTTGTATGCCACACCCTTGTTAACATTATCTCTAACTTCCCTTGTAAACCCTGGTTTGGTCACCTTTCTCATTTTACTGAAAGCTTCTTAATATAGCTGAAATACCAAGGATAATTAAAGTACATTTCATGCTGAGAGAGATTTTATCCCAGGAAATATAAATGACGATAAGAGAACTCTTTGGGGTGGAGTTGGGTAGCCAGGAATCCAATCAAGTGACATAATGGTAACATCATCAGCCATTTTGGGTGAGAAACAGCTCTGTCTAACCTTGCTGCCCACAGAGTGAAAACCTCCATAATAAAGCTCCTGCTCTGTAATGCTTCAGCACCCTGGTTCTTCTTGGAACTTACATGAGAAAACTGGTGACAAGGATAAATATTGCTTAAAAAATTTACCCATGGAAGAGGTGATCAGTCCAGAAGAAGCTTGCCATGTGCTCCACCCTGAGGGTTACCTGATTAACAGCCCCAATCTAGAAACTCATAGTAAAGAAGGCAAATGTTATGTTGGCCTTCATAGCACTTATGAGTTACAAGAACACAACATGGAAAGAAACGTCTTGAGCTAGGGGTGTAGATTCAGAAAGAAATAGGCATTCTCTGGAATATCTTGTTTCAAATGGGAAGAAATGAGGTAGTGTGTAGTGATTGTAATGAGCCCACCCCAGTGGGCTTCATAGAATATGAATTCCCAGATCGGGGCTGTTAATCTGGTCAAACCAGGCAGCCCTGACTGACTGTTAAGAGCAGGAGTGTCAGACATCCTGTTCACCCTGAGAGCTGGCTCCGGGGAAGCTGGATCAGTGTCAAGGACTCTCCATGTGTAAATAAAGAGTGACTTGGTGACGGGATACCAGCCTCTGTGGAGATATTTCAGAAGTGACAAGAGAAAAGCATGCTCCTAAAGAAATTTACTTGCAACAGTCATCTCTGAGTTGGGGTAAGCATTTCTGGCATCATGCCATTATTTGGGAAGCTTGACTCAATTCCATTCTGCTATCAAACACTAGGCCCAATATGTGGAAAGAATGCACTATTTTTTCTAGGCAAATGACACTGGAGCAAATGAAAAGCAACAAATAATTCTTGCGGCCCCACAGTTTTTTCAGTCATTAGGAGCCTGACTTTCCCTGAGACACCAGATACTAAAACCTTTAAAGAGTTGATGGATTTAGTTAAAGAATATTACAACCCCAAGCTTCCTCTAATGCTGAGATCCAATTGGTTTTACACGGCAATTGGAGAACCAAGGGAATCCGTATTGGGATTTTTAACGAAGACGGCTGGCAGAGGCATGTAACTTTGGTTTAACCCTTTATGAGATACTGAGAGACCGTTTGGTATGCGGGATTAATGATGTAACCATGCAAAAGCGCCTATTAGCTGCAGCCCAGCTGGACTTCAAAAAGGCACTACAATTGGATTTATCGTTGAAAAATGCAGCAAGTGGAATATGAGTTGCAGGGTATTCCGATGGTAGTGGACACCCTTGCCAGTTGGGCTTAGCTTGAGGAACCCCACTTGAGTGAAGTTCCATAACCTCATATCCTGAACAGAGGGATTCTAGGTTAGCCCACAGCAAAACCCAAAACAAAGCCAAGTCTCAGACTGCCATTTAGGGTATTGTCAGCCTGTGCAAATTTTCAGCGGATGTTGGAGAACATTTTAGTCTACCCCAGGTTGTCATATATCCAGATGGCATGCTAATAACAGGGGAAACCAATAAGGAGCATTTAGAGAATTTGGACATAGCCCTTAGAAGTTTCTCCCAGGCGGACGTTCACCTTAGAAGGGGAAAATGTATGTTCTAGGTACTTGGGCTACAGATTCAACAAAACCAGGTTACACCCATTGGAAGATAAAGTGAGGGTGATCAAAGGTGCCTTGGCTGCCACATCAGAACCGGAGCTTAGGCCTTTCCTTGGGCAGGTCAACTATTATGGACAGTTCATACATAACCAGGCGTCCATCCTGGCACCTTTGCATTAACTCTTAAAAAAGGTCAGCCTTGGAAATGGTCGCATAGCCAAGCCATGGCCTTCAAGGGAGTGAAGAAACAGCGTTGGCACACTATGATCCCAAGTAAAATCTGGAATTGATATGCAATACCTCGCTGTATGGCCTCGGGGTAGTATTAACTCATAGGTGGCCCAATGGAGAGGAATACTCAACAGCAAATAATCCAGTAGTATGGCTAATGCAGAGCGTAAATACACTGAGATCAAGAAGGAAGGTTTGGTGGTTCAATTTGGAGTCATGAAGTTCCACCAATACCTTTACAGATGTAAATTTGTCACAATAAGGGTCTACAAACCCCTGCTAGGTCTACTTAAAGAGGACAAGGCAGTGCCATCCACAGCTTCAGGCTGAATTCAGCAGTGGGCTCTAATACTAAGTGCATATAATTACAAGTTGGAACACCGTCCAGGAGGCCAAGTAGCAAATGCGGATGAATTGAGCTGCCTCCTGCTGGCAGATACACCGCCGGTGGTACCATCACTGGAAGAGTGCGTAATGGTTTCAAAGTTTCTGGACACACTGCCAGTCACAGCTGATAATGTCTGACTTTGAATGCAGAAAGATCTGGACCTGGCAAAATTTTAACAGCTGGTGTTGGGGGAAACCAAAGATCCATCACAACCAGAGCTGAAATCTTTTTGGGCCTGGAGAGACCAGATTATTGTACGGAAGGGCATGTTATTATGGGGAGCAAGGGTGATTGTCCCGAGCAAAGGTCACCGCCAGTTACTGGCTGAACTTCACCAGAGGTTTCCAAAATGAAGATGTTGGCAAGAAGTCTTGTCTGGTGGCCAGGATTGGATGCAGACATATCTGTGTTGGTGGGACAGCTAGGAAAATATGTGTTTAATCAACTGCACAGAGGTCACTGTGGCATTATCAGAATGAAGGAGATAGTCAGAGCTATTTCTGGTGGCCAGAACTTAAAAACTGAAGAGAAGGCAAAAATATGTGCAGCTTGAGCAAGAGTTCACAACATACCTCCACTAGTGCCATTACACTTGTGGGAGGGACAAGAAAGGCCATGGTAAAGAGTTCATATTGACTGTACTGGACCTTTTGAAGATGAATGTTTTCATTACAGGAAATTCTGATGTAAAGGGAGAGGGATATTGTGTATTTGTGTAAATATGGTGAACTGTCACTTTAAGAATCCAATCACGTGATGTAATGATGATATCATCATCCATTTTGGGCTGGAAATAGTTTAGTCTAATCTCACTACCTCCAGTGAAGACCAACCGTAATAATGCTCCTGCTGTTTAACAATTTAGCCTCCTGGACCTTCTTGGAACTTAACAGAACTGACATTATAATACCATTAATGTTTATAATCTATGGTATTAAATAAGTGACATTTGCTTTGTTTTATTTCTCTCCATAGATACAAAAATGCTTATTTTGTTACAAACATGAAATCCTTTTGCGTAGTTTTTTCAGTTAATTGATAGGTCTTTGGATTTCCTCTTTAGCAATGGTCGCTATACCAACAGGATTGCAACAAAAGTATCCTGTATGCCTTCTTAACCACGTTTTCTATTTGTCCTGTTACCTTCAAGGAGCTGTAGACATGGATTGCAAAGTCTCTCAATTCCTCTACACTATCCAGTAACTTACCATTTATTGTGTATTCCCTTTGGCTTGTTTCTCCTTCCCAAATGCATCACTCCTCAGGATTTAATACTGTCTGCCATTGTTCCGCCCACCTGATTTTTGCCACCAGCTTACAGCTTTCTTTCTCACTCCCAGCTACACAATTGTTCATAAAGAAATGTAAACTTAATTATGAATGCTCAATTATGACTAAGTAGTTGATATTTATGACAATTAGCAAAGGTCTTGGTACTTGGTCCTGCATAGCTCCAATGGAAACACCTTTTCAAACACATATTAACCTCTTTCTTCCTGCAAGTGAGCCGATTTTCAATCCAACATATCAGGAGCCATGAATCCCATAGATTTTGACTGTTGTCTTTCCAGTCTGCCTCTTAGAACCTTATCAAGTGCCTTGCTAAAATCCATTTCAACTACATTAAACACAGAATCCTCATCACCCAATATACAGATTTTTAATTAGTGAGGGAATAAAGGGGTATGGGTAAAATGTAGGAAAATGGAGTTACGGATTCTCAGGTCAGCCATGAATTCTTCGAATAGTGGAGCAGATTCGATGGCCAAATGGCCCACTTCAGCTCCATGTCTTATGGTCACCGTTCATTACTTTAAAAAATTTAGTCAGGCAGGACCTTCCACAGTGACTGTTGTAGGTTAACTTGTCTCTTCCTAAATGATTAATTATGCCTTTCATATTTATTCCTTGGAACCTTAACCAAGATTAGTCGACTGACCTGTAGCTACCTAGTCTATGCTATCCTCCATTTCCAAACAATGATATAATGTTAGCAACTTTTCAGTCCTCCAGCACAATGCCTGAAGTCTGAGAGAAGCCAAAAGTGAGACTTCTATTTCCTCCCTTGCTTCCTATTAGCAGCCTGGGATTTAATTTGTCCATTTTCAAAGATACTAAATCCCTTACTATTTACTTTCTATGTTTAAACCATCTTATATTTCACATTATC
The DNA here is from genome assembly GCF_021869965.1 of Rhincodon typus. NCBI lineage: Eukaryota > Metazoa > Chordata > Chondrichthyes > Orectolobiformes > Rhincodontidae > Rhincodon > Rhincodon typus. The sequence continues at coordinate 16,276 of NW_025968635.1, read as the reverse complement.
TTTGTGAACAATAATGTCTGCACCGTGCCCTATCTTTTATAAAGAAAATCCAAAGAATGTGGATGTACCTAAAAGAGAAAGTGCAAAACTTAACCTGCTCTTGGGAAATAAGGCAGGGCAGGTGACTGAGGTGTCAGTGGGGGAGAACTTTGGGGCCAGGGACCATAATTCTATCTGTTTTAAAGTAGTGGTGGTAAAGGATAGACTGGATCTAAAAGTAAAAGATCTAAATTGGAGGATTGCCAATTTTGACAGTATAAGGCAAGAATTTTCAAAAGTTGATTTGGAGCAGATGTTCACAGGTAAAGGGATGGCTGGAAAATGGGAAGCCTTCAAAAATGAGATAATGAGAGTACAGAGACAGTATGTTCCTGTTAGGGTGAAGGGCAAGGCTGGTAGGTGTAAGGAATGCTGGATGACCAGAGAAATTGAGGTTTTGGTCAATAAGAAGGAAATATATGTCATGTATAGATAGTAGAGATCGAGTGAATCCCTAGAAGAGTATAAAGGCAGTAGGAATATATGTAAGAGGAAAATCAGGAGAGCAAAATTGGAACATGAGATATCTTTGGCAAATGGGTTTAAGGAGAATCCAAAGGGATTCTACAAATACATCAAGGTCTATAAAGTAACTAGTGAGAGAATAGGCCCCTTAAAGATCAGCAAGGTTGCCTATGTGTGGAACTGCAGGAGATGGGGAGATACTAAACGAGTATTTCGCATCAGTGTTTACTGTGGAGAAGGATAGGGAAGATAGTGAATGTGGGGAAATGAATAGCAACATCTTGAAAAATGTCCATATTTTACAGGTGGTGGTGCTGGACATCTTAAAACACAAAGGTGAATAAATCCTGGGACCTGATCAGGTCACAAGAGTCATAGAAATGTACAGCATGGAAACAGACCCTTCATTCCAACTCATCCAAGCCAACCAGATATCCTAGGTAAATCTAGCCCCATTTGCCAACATTTGGACTATATACCTCTAAACCCTTCCTATTCATACACCCATCCAGATGCATTTTAAATGTTGTAATTGTACAAGCCTCCACCACTTTCCCTGGCAGCTCATTCCACACACACACCACTCTCTGTGTGAAAAAGTTGCCCCTAGGTCCCTTTTAAATCTTCTCCCTCCCACCTGAAACCTATGCCCTCTAGTTTTGGGTTCCCCCACCCCGAGGAAAAGACCTTGCCTATTTACCCTATCCATGCCCTTCGTGAAACTCTATAAGGTCACCTCTCACCCTCCAACGCTCCAGGAAAATAGCCTCAACCTATTCAGTTCTCCCTATAGCTCAAACCTTCCAACCCTGGCAACATACTTGTAAATCTTTTCTGAACTCTTCCAAGTTTCATAACATCCTTCCTATAGCAGGGAGAGCAAAAGTGCATACAGTATTGCAATAGTGGCCTAATAAATATCACGTACAGCTGCAACATGACCTCCCAACTCCTATACTCAATGCACTGACCAATAAAGGCAAGCATACCAAAAGCCTTCTTCACTATCCTGTCTACCTGTGACTCCACTTTCAAGGATCTATGAACCTGCACTCCAAGGTCTCTTTGTTCAGCAACCATTCCCAGGACCTTGCCATTAAGAATATGTGGCCTGCCTTGATTTGCCTTTCCGAAATGCATTTATCTAAATTAAACTCCAGCTGCCACTCCTCAGCCCATTGGACCATCTGATCAAGATCCCGCTGTACTCTGAGGTTACCTTCCTTGCTATTCACTACATCTCCAATTTTGGTGTCATCTGCAAACTTACTAACCATATCTTTTTGTTCACATCCAAGTTATTTATATGAATGACAAAAAGCAGTGGATCCAGCACCAATCCTTGTGGCACACTGTTGGTCACAGCCCTCCCATCTGGAAAGCAACCCTCCACCACCACCCTCTGTCTTCTACCTTAGAGCCAGTTCTGCATCCAAATGGTTAGTTCTCCCTGTATTCCATGTGATCTAACCTTGCTGACCAGTCTACAATGAGGAACTTTGTTGAACACCTTACTGAAGTCCACATAGATCACGTCCACCGCTGTGCCATCATCAGTCCTCTTCGTTTCTTCTTCAAAAAATTCAATCAAGTTAGTGAGACACGCTTTCCCCCACACAAAACCATGTTGACTATCCCTAATCAGTCCTTACAGCATCAGAGGAGCAGGAAAGCTGACATTTCGGTGACCCAAAACGTCAGCTTTCCTGCTCCTCTGATGCTGCCTGGCCTGCTGTGCTCATCCAGCTCTACACCTTGTTATCTCAGACTCCAGCATTGGCAGTTCCTACTATCCCTAATCAGTCCTTGCCTTTCCAAAGACACGTAAATCCTGTTCTGCAGGATTCCCCCAACAACATCTCCACTTCTGATGTCAGGCTCACAGGTCTATAGTTCCCTGGCTTTCCCTTGCTCCCTTTCTTAAATAGAGGCACCACGTTAGCCAACCTCCAGTCTTCCAGCACCTCTCCTATGGCTATCGATGATACAAGTATCTCAGTAAGAGGCCCAGCAATCACTTCCCTAGCTTCCCACAGAGTTCTAGGGTACACTGATAAAATCTAATTTAGAAAAATGTAAGGTGTTGCATTTTGGAAAGGCAAATCAGGCAGGACTTATACACTTAATGGTAAGGTCTGAGGAGTGTTTCTGAACAAAGAGACGTTGGAGTGCGGGTTCACAGATCCTTGAAAGTGGAGTTGCAGGTAGATAGGATAGTCAAGGAGGTAGCTGGTATGCTTGCCTTTATTGGTCAGTGCATTGAATATAGGAGTTGGGAGGTCATAATATGGCTGTATAGGACATTGGTAAGGCCACTTTTGGAATACTGCGTGCAATTCTAGTCTTTTTGCTATAGGAAGGATGTTGTGAAACTTGAAAGAGCTCAGAAAAGATTTACAAGTATGTTGCCAGGGTTGGAAGGTTTGAGCTATGAGGAGATAGGCTGAATAATTGGGCTATTTTCTCTGGAGCGTCTGAGGGTGAGGGGTGACCTTAAAGAGGTTTATAAGATCATGAAGGGCAATAGATAGGATGAACAGACAAAGTATTTTCCCCGGGGTGGGGGAGTCTAAACCTAGAGGGCATAGATTTAATGTGAGAGGTGGAAGAGTTAAAAGGGACCTAGGGGCAGCTTTGTCACGCAGAGGGTGGTGTTTGTATGGAATGAGCTGCCAAAGGAAGTGGTGGAGGCTGGTACAATTACAACATTTAAAAGGCATCTGGATCGGTATTTGAATAGGAAGGGTTTCGAGGGATGTGGATCAAATGCTGCCAAATGGGACTAGGTTTATATAGGATATCTGGTCAGTATGGACGAGTAGGACAAAGAGTCTGTTTCCATGCTGTACAACTCTATGACTCTAAGTGTTGATTAAGAACTATGCCAAAGTCTGCTGTCTCTACACACAAGATATTTTTCTGGTCTCTGATGGGCCCTGCTCTTTCCTTGGGTATCCTGTTTCTCTAAAGTTATGAAACATGTTTCCTGATTTTCCATGCTACTATTTTCATATCCCTCTTTTCATTCTTGATACTAATTTCTTTATGATTTCACACTGCATCTTCTTTTTCTCTTCCAGTCCTTTTGCAGTGTTCAGTTTAGGATGTCAGTGCCCATTTTTGCCTTTTCCTTTTGTTTGCTTTTTGACATCCAGTCGAGACTTGGGTGTTCCGCCTTCTTTTTAAATGGAACATATTTGTTTTATACCACCTCTCTCTTTTCCTTGAATACTTTCGACTACTGAACACTGACTTACCTTCAAATAGCTTTTTCAGCCTGCTTTTAAAGCACATCCTTTTCATCTGCAAAAAAGACTTCCTGAACATAACCCTTCTACACTGATTTTACTTATGTTCAAATTAGGTTAGTTCATATCCCCACTTCAGATCTGAATAACTATTTATTGCTTATAGGACTAAAAATACTCTAGTCACCCTACTAAAAGCTTTGCTGTGCAGCTTTCCTGATAAAACTCTTATATAGAACTTTATCAAATGTCTTCTGGAAATCCAATCTTAAAAAAAAATCAAAGAAAAGATTAAAGCAACAGAAAATGATTGGACATTCAGGAGATCAGGCAGCATGTGTCATCAACCTGAAATGTTAAGTCTTTCCTTCTCACCACAGATTTCTAACTTCAGTAGTGTCTTGCTTTTGTAGGAGACAGGGTAAATCAGCAAGGAGTGATTAGGCAATGGTATGGTTGTGCCAAAGAATCAGTTAAACAATCACACGATATGTCTTGATTTCATGAATGTATTGAGGAAGGAAGAAAGCTAACCTCAGGCTAACAATGAAACTGTGTGACTTAAATGTTAATTGAAACCACGACAAAGCAAAACTTTAATATTTTGGTACAAAGTAACAAGTGCTTTGCTTGGAAATTATTCTTTTTTTTCATTAAATGCATTTAGACAATTAATAAATAAATAAAAAACCTTCACACATTTGTGCATTACCAATTATATCCAAATAGGAGTTAATAATTATACTGAAAAGCTGTATTCTGTTCCTGTTTTCCAACTTTAGTTCCCTTTTCATTAGTGCTAAAGGTTAAGGATTTGCAATTCAATCTGGTCTATTTGCTCCTAATATATTTTGCAAGAGAACTACTACATTATTTTTCAGTTTCCTCTCAATTTCCAGTTTCCTCAGCTCAAAGAGGAGAATGGAAGTGTACAGCTGGCGATGGATTACCGTACATCACTCCCAACAGAATATAATATCACTATATACCCTCTTACAGGACAAAGTATTATCACTGAGTATCCAACTCAGTGTAGGGTAATAACACTGGCCACCCCTTCACAGCACAGGTCATAATACTGTAGCCTACCCCTTTCTTATTGCGCACGATAACAACTTTGTAGTGCCCAAACTCTTATAACGCAGGTTGATAACGGTGTAATTCACTTCTCCCACACAGCACAGGGTAATAACATTGTAGGCACACCCTTTACAGTGCAAACCAATATAAATATAGATCTCTAACAGCAGAGTCAAAACATTCTACACCCCACTCAGTGCAGAGTAATATCGACATTTGCTCTTCACAGTACAGGTAATATGGTACAGCACAAGTTAATAACACTGTACATCTTCCACACTTTGTTAGTTTTTATGATCTAAGATAGAAAATGCACTATTGCTTTAGTCCCATTATTCCACAAGTCATAACCTAGAATAAAAATACTTTTTCTAGTTACAAAGATGACCAAAGAAATACTTTACCTGTATCAGGTTTCAAACCAGAAGATCTATCAATTTTAACACAATTATTGGTTTATTATTAAAACAAAATGCATTCAATGAAATGCAACAATTGGCTAACATGGAGGGGTAGTAATATAGCAATATAAATATTTATTCTTCTAAATATCCTCAAAGCATATGTAAACACACACACTCTTCAGGAACAGAGAGAAAACAATTTCCGCAGTGATTGGCTTTCTGGGAAAAAATACACGTTGGCCAATGGGTTATTCTTAAAAACAATAGAATAAAATATAGAATGTGCTGGAGTCTGTTGCTCTGATGTTCTGACGCACATGTTCAAGTCACTAATCACACAGTTATATCTGAAGTTTTGCAGACACAGCTTTCTAAAAAAAAAAGCAATTTTGAGATTTTTTTTAATCACACCTTCAAAAGAACTAAACAGGTTTCACCCTGGATTCAACAAGAGGATTTTCTTTTCAGAAATGGGAGCAATACACTGTGTAGCTTGGTTTTAGCAAGCTTTCCTTCAACTCAGCTAGCTTCTCACAGGTCCTCCTCCAACTGAATCAGATAAAACATGAACCTCTCCAGACCTGCCATTGCTTAAACAGCCCAGGAGGAGTACTAGGGAGGTGGAACTTCAGTGAAATGGGTAAGTGAGACAAACTGGGATTATTTTCCTTAAAAAGAGAGAAAGTTAGGTTGAACAGGAGCGTCCAAAATCATGAAGGGTACTGATTACGTTTATAAGAGGAAATTGTTTCTGGTGGTACAATGGTTAGCAACCATAAGATTTATGCTAATTGGCAAAAGAACCAGAGGGTATCAGGTTTGTAGATCTAGCAAAGGTTTAATTCACAATTCTGCTGATGGACAAAGTATTAAGATATTGAAGTATAAGTGCTGCTACTCGCAGCAAGTCCCAAGATACATGTGATTGAGAGTCTACACAAACAATCTCAATTTAACATTTTAATATGAGCATTTGACAGGTTAGGTGTTTACGCTCTTCCAAAAATTAGAATCGACAAAGCATCTTCTGTTCTTGCAAGGGGTTGAAATTTTTAGAAGCAGAGTGATGAATATACTAGAAAGTGAAGAATACGTGGTTTTAGAATAGTGCTTTGCATTTTGAGAAAATTGTAAATTCAGAACATGTTTCCTAACAGATGTGGAACAGATGCACTTGGTAGCCCCATTTAAAATATACTCTGAGATTATTAAATCTCAGAAGTAGAGGGCAATAAGAGGTCGGAGGAGGATACAATCAGTGTAGTCCTCTCAAGATGTGGTAACTGCCATTGATGCCTTTTTAATCCCTCCCCATTTACTTTCCACTTTGTTTACTGCTTTTTCCCTCTGTGCTTCTTGCATCAAAACATTATAGTTCATAGTAAAGGAGCACTTATGTTGGAAAGACAAAAGCAAAATGTAAGAGACATTGGAAGTCTGAAATAAGGACAGTAAATGGTGGACGTACTCAGCAAGTCAGGCAGCATCTCCATGGAGGGAGAGAGAGAAAATAAGTGACACTGGACTTTGACCCACAATAAAGAGGAGTGACCAACTGCAGTGTTCACATTAAGCTAAGATAGTGTGAAAAAGCCAGTACGTTTGGTTTCATTATTCTACATAATGCAATGTTATGGTAGTATAGTTATAACAGTACAAGTTTTATGTTTATTTGTACTAAAAGTGTATGTTTATTACTATAAATGCTCTCAAGTATTTATGGTTGCTCCACCCCATAAAATTTTCATACTTGAATTTGGCCTTCCAATCAAAAGATTTGCCACTCCAGTTCTCTTCCTTTTACTTGTGTCTATCTAGCTTTGCCCTTAAATGCATCTCAACTATTGACCCTCAGGCACTCCTGTGGTAGTCAGTTGCACATTCTCATCATTTTCTGGGTAAAGAGCCTTTTTCTGAAATATTTTATTGGATTTGTTATCTGCATCTATCCTATCATACACCTTCATTTAATCTTAAAGGCATCAATCGTATTACTAAACATGCTCTTATTTTTAACAAAAGTCTCAGCCTGTTCAGATTTTCCTGATAGTTATAATGCCTTAATTTTGGTATACTGCTGTAAATCTTCTTTTAACTTTCTCCTGTATTTCTGAACTGTGACAGAAATCTTGTTGTGGCTGGTTTCTGTTTTGGCTTGGTTTTGAGAGCAGACATTATCACCTCAAAATCATCATACCTCCTCCATAGCTTGCTGATAACATTGTACCAGGCACAGCATAGTATTACCTGCCCTCAAGTTCCTTGTTGCCAGGCTTCATGGGTGTTGAGGTCTGCACAGACAATTCTGGATTTATCCATAGGCGCTTCATTTGTGACACAGAAATCTTTGCCAAGAAGTACCTTTCTCCCCATTCTGCTTCTTATCTATTTAATTTTCTGTCACTGCAACCCCAAAAGAACTCTCAAACAGCTGATCTCATGGTTGCAGATATTCTGACCATTATCCATTGGGCATAAACAACCCATATTATGGGGCAGGGTAATATGGCAAGATCACACACAAGAACAGAATGACCCCCATGGATTCAACAGCTTTAATGCCATTCTGAATTCAGTGTCATGTTAAATTCAAAAACAAAACTTAACACCATCAACCTAATTATATTGTGAATTACTTCAATCAGTAATAGAGCATTAGCTGGCATATAGGATAATCATCAACTGGAAATTGATGTAGTGTCCCTGTCACTAAAAGGGCTTGAATGGACACTTCCTTTATACACAGAAAGGCAGCTTATGCACTGGGCAGTTGCTGTGTCTGTTTCATTGTGACATGTTGGGAGGGCTATTGATAGTTAATACAATATCTTTGGTCAATAAGCTGCATTTGTATAGCCCTTTAACATGGAAAGACACCAAGTCATGTTGACAGTTTAGGTCCTAAGCTTTGGAGCTCTCTCCCTAAACCGCTCTACCCCTCCTTGTCCAAGACTTTTCTCATCTGCTGGATTAACTCGTGGCTTGATGACACATTACACCCCTGTGAAACTACTTGGAAGGCTTTATAATATTAAAGTTGTTACATAAATGCGAGTTCTTGTTGTAAGATGCACTATTAGAGGTCTTTAGAATGTTGTGCTCCTGATCACATGTTTATAGCATCATAAACATTGACCAAATTACACCTGTTGATTATCAGAAAATGCTGTGCGATGGTGGGTGGTTCTGCTTCAATCCAGGCTTTACTCAGTCTGGGTTACATTCAATCTGGATAGAACAGGGCTGGTAAAGGTAGAACCAGCTCTGAGTTTCCAACTGTGTTTTTATGCAGTGATGTGTATGGAGACGAAGGACATTCAGGACATGCAGTAACTGGAATCTATCATTGCCTCAGCCGCCGTTCATTTGGTAGCACCCTCGTCTCTGAGGTAGAAGATCATAGCTTAATTTCCATAATCCAGAATAACACTTCCACAATTGTATCAAGGGACTTCTGTGCTATGGGTCAGGCAGTTCTAAAGGGGTGCTGCACTCTCAAAAGCACCCACAGAATTGGAGTATTGTAGTCTTGGAAGTGTTGTCATTCAGTTAAGACATTAAACTGAAGCTCCATTTGGCTTTGAATGGAAAATACACCAAAATACTCTTTGAAGACAAAGGCAGTGCTTCATCCTCCCTGCACTGGCCATTAATCTCTATACTTTATTAAGCCCTATCCCTTAATCAACACTTATCACAGATAATCCAATCATTTACTTCATTGCTGTGTGTTTCTTGACAAAACAATGGCAGCTACTCTCCTAAACATTTATAACTGGCTATTAAGTCAATGTCAGCTAGCCTAATTATGTGAAAGGATGTGATCAATACAAGTCCACTTTCTATTGAGTAATGATTAGGAAAAGGTGTCTTGACCAAATTTTACCTTCCCTAACTCAGGGTTACTGAGGCTAACCATCGTGGACTTACGATTAAAGCCCAGGAATACAAGTCACAACTATGCATATTTGTCTGGAGCTACAGCATGGGACTGCTTTCCTTATTCAACTGGTCACTCCCCTCTCACATCAAGATAGGTAATCACAGAATAACACTTCTCCCTCTGGTGATTCAGGAAATACTCAGTCGACTGACTTAGGTTCACGCAACCAATTTGTAATCAGTCAAATTTTCAGGGTGGTATCTTTTCTGTAATTATAAATATATAAAATGTTTAGTTACAAAATGATCAGTCAGCACCAATATCCTGCTGTTGATAATGTACATTTTTATTGCTGATTTAAGTGTTGAAACCACAAGTGTTAGCCAAAGTATCTACCCTCCTTCCAAATCCAATTGAAATTGACTATCATATTAGAATGTATGGGGTCTATCAGATACATGGCAGTATGGTATTGAAGAGGTGATGTTACATGGAGCTCAAAGCTGGGAACTGAATTTTCAAAGGCATGTGACTTTTCGAAAGCATAGGCAGGAAGGAAAGGGTGGTGGAGTAGCATTGTTAGTACAGGGTGGAATAAGTATGATAAAATGATCTTGAATTGGAGGAAGCAAATACCATATGGGCAGAGACAAGAAATAAAAAGGGTAAGTAGACACTGGTAGAAGTAGTCTATAGGCCATCTAACAGTACACAGCGCGACAGAGAATAAATCCGGAGATAACGTTGACATGCAACAAAGGTAGTATGTTAATAATAAGTGACTTTAATCTTCATGTACATCAGGATAGTCAGATTGGCAGAAGAAGCCATGAGGAAGAATTCATAGTGTATTCAGGAAGAGATTCCTAGAACAATATGTTATGGATCCAACCAGGGATAAGGCTATTTTGAATTTGGTGATGTGTAACGAAGCATTTTCAAAAAATGATGTTGCAGTAAAAGATCCCCTAAGAATCAGTGACCATAACATGGTAGAATTTAGCATTCAAGTTTGAAACGAAGGAACTTGGGTCAGAAACAAATGTGTTAAGCTTAAGTAAAGATAATTACAAAGCAACAAGGGCAGAGCTGGGTAGAGTAGACAGGGAAAAGAACTTAGCAGCAAAGCCATTGAGGAACAATGGCAAATGTTTAAGAACATAACTCATGGCTGATGATGATGATATATTCCAACGATGAAGAAGGATTGTTAGAAGGGGATAAGTCAATCCAGGGAAGTTAAGGATAGCATCTTATTGAAAGGAAAAAAATGGCAAAGGTGAATGGCAATCCAGAAGACTGGGAAAGTTTTAAAAACAAACAAAAGATGACCAAAAAATAAAAGAGAGAAAATAAACTTTGAGATTAAACTTCCAAGTAATATCACCATGGACAGCAAGATCTTTTTCTATCATATAAAAAGAAAGAGAGAAGCCAAAGTGAACAAGGCCCTTAGAGAATAAAGCTGGGGAAATAATAAATGGGAACCTGGAAATGGCAGAGGAGTTGCATAAATATCTTGCATTGGTTTTCAAAGTAGCAGACATTAATAGCATTCCAAAATTACTAAATAATCAAGGGCAAAAGGAGGAGAGGAAATAAATAAATAACTATCACTGGAGAAAAAATGCCAGGAAAACAAATTGGGTTAAAGACTAATAAATTTCCTTGACCTGATTTGATGCATTCCAGGATATCAAATTAAGTAGCTACAGAAATAGTGCATGCACTAGGAGCAATCTTTCAGGAATACTGGGCTGGATAAATCTCAAACGACTGCAAAACTGCCAATGTAACATCTTTATTTAAAAAGGGAAGGAGACGAACAAACAGGTAACTATTGGACAATTAGCTTAATGTCTGTAACTGGGCAAATGTTGAGACTATTATTAACGAAGTAACAACAGAGCAGTTAGAAATACATAATATGATAAGGCAGAGGAACCCTGGCTTCATGAAGGAGAAATCATGCCTGACAAATTAATACAATTCTTTGAGGAGGTAACAAGCGGGATATATAAAGGGGAAGCAGTGGATGTGATGAATCTGGAGGTTCATAAGCCTTTTGATAAGGTACCACACATTAGGCTAATTAACAAGATAAGAGCCCATATTATTGAATATAGCATATTAGCGCAGATAGACAAAGGGGAACAGAGAGTTGGGATAAAGACGGGGCATTTTCAGGTTGGGAAAATGTGAGGTTATGTACTTTAAATGAAAGAAAAGAGGAGCTGAATATTATTTAAATGGAGAAAGACTGTAAAAAGCTATGGAACAATGATATTTGGGAGCCCTCATCCATGAATCATAAAAAGCTAGCATCCAAGTTCAGTGGGTGATAGAGAAGGCAGAAGGAATGCTAACCTTTATTTCAAAGGGAATAAGGGTATAAAAGTAGGGAGGTTTCCCTAAAACTATAGAAGCCACTATTCAGACCACAGCAAGAATATAATATGAACCTTTTGGGCCTCTTATCTATGGGAAGATATACTGACATTGAAAGCAGTCGGGAGAAGATTTATTAGGCTGATCATGGGTATGGAGGGATTACCTTATGAGGGCAGTTTAAGCAGGCTGAGTCTTATTTGTTGGAATATAGAAGAATGACAGGTGACCTTATTGAAACATTCAAGATTCTTAGGTGACTTTATGTGGTAGATGTAGAAAGATTGTTCCCCTTGTGGGAGAATCTAGGACCAGAGGCAAATTCTTAGAATAAGTTGTCGTACATTTAAGATAGAGATGAGGAGGAATTTCTTCTTACAGAGGGTAATGAATACACAGAACGTTTTTGCACAGAAGGCTGTTGAAGTGGAGTTGTAAAGTATATTCAAGATTGTGATAGGTTTTAATCAGGAAGGGAATCAATCATTATGGGAACAAGGCAGCAAAGTGGAGTTGAGGATTATCCGATCAGCCATGATCTCAACAATTGGTGGGGAAGGCTAATTGGGCTAAAAGGCTCAAATATGTTCCTACATTCTATGTTACTGGACTAGTAATGCAGATACCTCATAATTTAAATTCTCAAGTTGCCATGTTAGATTCAAGTTATAAAAAATTGGAAACATTTTTAAAAAAAAACTTGTGATCATGAACTTCTCCTTTTAGGGATAGAAACCTGCTTTCCTTACTATACTTGACGTTATGTGACCCCAATCTTGCACGCAGGTGTGATTGATTCTTAGGTGTTCTGAAGTAATTGAACAAGTCACTCAGTTACATCATACCTCAGGTGAAGGCCACTACTTTCTCAGTAGAATGAGCAATGAGCACTTGTAACCAAACTCATAATGACCAAGAGATAGCAAGGTGTAGAGCTGGATGAACACAGCAGGCCAAGCAGCATCAGAGGAGCAGGAAGGCTGACGTTTCGGGCCTAGACCCTTCTTCAGAAAAAGATGCTGCTTGGTGCTGTGTTCATCCAGCTATCTCAGATTCTCCAACATCTGCTGTTCCTACCATCTCTGAAACAATTTTAACCCCACTGTGAAGCCATTTTTTCTGAAGAAGCCTTCCTGCTCCTCTAATGCTGCTTGGCCTGCTGTGTTCATCCAGCTCTACACCTTGCTATTTCAGATTCTCCAGAATCTACAGTTCCTACTATCTCATAATGACCAACTTTGACGTGCTGCTCTTCTGACACCATTATTAAATTCTACCTCCCTCTGGAGGTGGAAAATACATCTACACAATACAAACCATTTTCTTCCCACTTAGGTTTCTGGTAAAGCTGCACACAGTCTTTGCTGGGTCTCTACTCAGTTCCTACGTCTGCACTTCTAACCCATTGATTTAATAATTTTGCCCATCTGCTATTCAGTTCTTTACTTGCTAACTGCTTACTCAGAATCTTGCTGAAAGTGTTGCCACTCTCAGCAGCTGAAAACTGTCCCTGAGTGACACAATCCGTCTGAAGAGATCGATTAGGAAATGTCTACACCGATCTCCCCCCCCCACAGCAGGTCTGACTGAAGATTATGTAACAAGTCTATTTGAGAGCAAAGTTATTTTGCATATACCTTACACTTCACAGCACATCCTCAGTGGATAAGCTTTCACCATGTACAGAAGCTAGAGTCAGTGTTGTGCTTGAAAGGGTTAAATTCAAAACAATTTTTATATTGTTTCAGTAAATAAGTGGTCAATCTGGTGAGATGGTGGTACCAAAGAATATTGATTAATTCAAATTATGTATATTTATTTTAGGAAACAATATTTTGGAATACAATATGAGTAAACTGGGAAATGACATACTTGTTTGTGGGTTTCTAAAGAAACAGGTGATCTTGAACTAATGACTCCAAAGTTTTTCCACAACTGGTGTTTCCCCACACAGCATCTCTGCATTTGTTATAAAAGACTAATTGGTACAGGCTGATCACAATGATTGATTAATAATTACTGCATCACGAACTGGATAGTAGATAAATGCGTTTATTCCTCTCTACATCCAGATACCCACTCTCTCCTCAACTGCCTCCATTATTCAGAGTTCTGAAGTGGGACTCAACTATTTCATCATCCAATTCAATTGGTCTGTACTGCAATAAATGTACTCTCAAAACATACTGTGTCAGCCTACCCGAACTAGAGATCGTCAGATATATTAACCTGTGCCCTAAATCTGATGTCCATTTGTATTCTTTTCATGTACCATCTTACCCTGATCTTTCTCCTCTGTAATTCTATTCTAAAACCACTTGATGTTTTGTCACAGCTCCCTCCACTTTAAAAAAACACACCATCTACTCATACTTCCTACTCACTGTCCTCCTGCATCAGTTGGCAAATACTCCGTGGGATTCTTTCACAAGATAGGTGATTGGTTAACTGTTGTAGCTGGATTCTATTGAAGCTTCATATCCAGTACAGTGAGAAAGCCATCAGTACATTTAGCCAGATTTGAGCAGTGCAATGCAAGCTTCATATTTTACAACTTTTGTAGACTTGAGCTTGAAGAATTGTGGACACCTGTATTTTTTTGAACAGGTCAATGAAAGGACTTTTATTTTAAACAAGGTATTGCTTAGTAGTCACATATCTTATAATAACTGTTTATTTACTTGAGACCACCGACCAACGTTTATGACTGGTATTGTTGCAGTTTCTGCTTTAGATGTTGTTTGGGGTAGTTTGTGATCATTCTTCTGAAAGAAAGGAGATACCCAGCTAAGCGCTCCTGTTTCTGGTGAATAACTGTTGTTGTGGTCCAGTGTGGCACTTGGTGACCTGGTCCAGCTGCTCTTGTAATAGAAGCCTCTGTAAGAATTTGTTGATATTTCTTGTTTTACTGCACCTGCAAAGATGCCCAGTGACAACTCCATGTGTTCAGGGACATTCCTTTTATGAACTAGAACATCACACAAAAGCCATATGAACATTTCAGACCTCATCCATTTTGTTTTCAAGGACTAAGATTCATTGGCCCCAAGTGTCTGTCGCCTATTCGTGAATCTCTGCAGTGAGAAATCAGTTTTATTTCCCTTTAAGTGTGTATATGAGTATTTCATTATTTAGAGGGGTAAACATTTGTATTTTCATTTTACAAACTTTGTGTTAACTAATTCTGCATCTCAGTGGAATAAATAGTCACTGCTGTAATGCACGAAAAAATGATAACCCATCTTCAAGCGACAACATCTAAACAGCAACACATCAGTTACCAGATGTTGTGTTTTATTGATGATGGTGAGGGACAAATGTTGGGGAATACCCCAGGGAAAATTTTCTGTCCTTCTTCAAAATAGTGCCATGGGATCTTTAGCATTGACTTGAGAAGATAGGTGGGACCTGGCATTAACATTCCATCTAAACTGTAGCACCTCCAACAGTGCAGATTTCCCTTGGTAATGCTGCATCTGTTGTCTATTTGTGTAATTATGGCAGACTATCACTTTAAGAGTCCAGTCACTGATATAGTGATGTCACTTTGGGAGGGAAACAACTCTCTTGAACCTTGCTGCTTGCAGAGTGAGCACCTCCATAATAAAGCTCCTGCTGTTTAACTCTTTGGTATCCTGGTTCTTCTTGGATCTTAACACAAGAAGAAAACTAGCGACGAGGATAAAAACAACTTCAGCATGCACCTGGTCAATCCACTGATTTGTTGGAAAAAGAAATCAAAATCAGGTATCAAAGGCACTTCAATAAAAAGAAGAAATCAAAAGAAGCCATCACTAAGGTTCTTGAGTAGACTTGTAGCTCAGCTTGTGCATGCTATGGTTGGCGTGCTCGTCGAGCTGGTTTGTTAGTTTGCAGACGTTTCATTAGCCTTCTGGATAACATCATCAGCGCAGACTCCGATGAAGTGCTGTTGTGTTTTCCCGCTTCTTATTTAAACGCTGGAGTTCATTGGAGTTGACTACCTCATTTCCAGTTTTTCTTTGCAGTGGTGTGTATGTAGGGTCTAATTCTACGTGTTTATTGATGGCCTTCTTGGTGGAGAACCAGGTCTCTAGAAATTCCCGTGCTTGTCTCTGTTTGGCTTGTCCTAGGATCCTGACATTGTCCCAATCAAACTGGTGGTTCTCCTTGTCTGTGAGTATGGAGACGAGTGAGTATTGGTCGAGTCTTTTTGTTGCTAGTTGGTGTTCATGTATTCTTGTACCCAGTTTCCTTCTTGCCTGTCCAATGTAACGTTTGTTGCAGCCCTTGCATGGAATCTCGTATATTACTTTGGTTCTGTCCATAGTGGGTAAGGGGTCTTTGGTTCTTATTAGCACTTGGCAAAGGGTTGATGTAGGCTTGTGTGCTACTCTGATGCCCAGTGGCCATAGGAGTCTTGTGGTCAGTTCAGATACGTTTTTGATGTATGGTAACGTGACAAGTGTGATGGGGTGAACTGTATCTTCCTGTTGTTGTTTGTGTGACTGGCATCGCCGAACACAGCTGTTCGGGTCTCGGTTATCTCTAAATACTTGGTGGAGGTATTCTTCTTCATGTTGGCATAGATCAGGGTTGCTGCAGTGTGTTGTGGTTCATTTGAACAGTGTTTTTACACGACCTTGTTTGTGGATGTTGCGGTGGTTACTGTTGAAATTTAGGGATTAGGTATTCTTTGGTCAGAAATTTCCCATTGGCCCTATGTTCTTTCATCATGTCCAGGAATGGGGGCTGTTTGTTCTTTTCTTCTTCTCTGGTGAGTTTGATGC
>NW_025968634.1:6816-22428 GCF_021869965.1 Rhincodon typus | reverse complement strand
CACACTGAGGGTGGCAAGGGCACAAAATGCCCTCTGGGTGGGGGATTTCAATGTCCACCACCAAGAATGGCTTGGCAGCAGTATTACTGATCGAGCTGGTCGGATCCTAAAGGACACAGCTGCTAGACTGGGTCTGCGGCAGGTGGTGAGGGAACCAACAGGAGGGAAAAACATACTTGACCTCATCCTTACTAATCTGCCAGCTGCAATTGCATCTGTCCATGACAGTATCGGTAAGAGTGACCATCGCACAGTCCTTGTGGAGACGAAGTCCCATCTTCACATTGAGAACAACCTCCATCATGTTGTGTGGCACTATCACCGTGCTAAATGGGACAGACTTCACACAGATCTAGCAACTCAAGACTGGGCATCCAGGAGGTGCTGTGGGCCATCAACAGCAGTAGAATTGTACTCCAGCACAATCTGTAACCTCATAGCCCGGCATATCCCCCACTCAACCATTACCGTCAAGCCAGGGGATCAACCCTGGTTCAATGGAGAGTGCAGGAGGGTATGCCAGGAGCAGCAGCGGGTAAAGCTAAACATGAGGACCGGTTGTTTCAATCACTAGAGGGTTGATGGGCTAGAGCAGACTGGAGTTAGTGTTTCAGGACCCTGGGGAATCACAAACACACCAGACTCCATGGGAATTCTCTGCGAAATTGGAAGATTCTGATGGGCAACTCCCCTGCACCATAACCCTCCAAAAGGACCCATTAAAAGGTAAAGAATTCAGGGGGTTCTGCCTCAGTTAAACTAATAATTAACTAGTTCAAGGATTGAAAACCCAATCGAACTCTGAAATAACCGTTACGTTGACACCCTGCCTCACCATTGATCTCCTCTCTCACCCCAACTACAACTGCTTCAACCCTACACACTCGCTGAAGACCAGCCCCAATGAGATCTATCCCACCCAAACCCACTCCGACACAATTGCCCCTCCTCCTGATTCCAATATCTGTACATCTGTACTACCCCCTCCAAGCCACTCACCGTCCTGACTTGGAAATATATTGTCATTCCTTCACTGTCGCCAGGTCAAAATTCCCACCCTAAGGGCATCGTGGGTCAACCTACAGCAAGTGGGCTGCAGCGGTTCAAGAAGGCAGCTCACCCCCACCTTCTCAAGGGGCAACTAGGGACGGGTAATAAATGATGCCCACATTGCTTGAATGAAATAAAATGACTTTCACCAACCTGATAATCGTTGCTAGGCCAGCGCTGACATCACTGAGTGAGCAATGAGCGTATATCGGATGTAGGGAATTTGCCTCAGGACCACTGAGATGCCAAGGATACCGACAGGATAATGAAGATGGAAACCATGCACCCTTCCTTTCCTGCTTAGCGTGTGTCAATCACTGTAGAGCATGCACCGAGGACACAGGGCTAGGGTTAGGTCTTAGGATCAGGGTCTGATATTCTTGGTCAGTTTGCTATCGTTCCACACTCTCTTACTCAGCTGGAATAAAACAGGATTAATCCTGGTGATGTGTGTGTAGATTTCAGTGCCAAGTAACAGATTGCTGATGATTGTGGAGCCAGGATGAGTGAATCTATCAATGACTACATTGTCGTTGTAGATAGATAGTGCTGAGGCAACATCTTAGGCCGTGACATTGATCTTACCATTAAACCTTATGATATAGGAGCAGAATTAGGCCATTCAGGCCATCAAACCTGCTCTGCCCTTCGATCATGCCTGATAGGTTTCTCAACCCCCATTCTCCTGCCTTCTCCCCATAACCCTTGATCCCCTTACCAATCAAGAACCTATCTACCTCTGTCTTGAAATCCACTCAATTACTTGGCATCACAACCTCCATCCCACAGATGCACCACCCTGTTTTTGATCTGATGGCCAAATCAAATTCTTATTGTAGTTTTAACATCTTGCAGAAGAATAACCTATTTACTGTTGGCTTCAAGTATTCCCGTCATTGATCTGATTGATTAAATTAGTGAAAACAATTTTCCCTATTATTTTAATGACATCACCTTTCCCATCTTCAACTCTTAACAGCCTCTGTAATTGTTCTAATTCTGTTTACCACACTTTTGTACAGAGTGCATACGTATGAAATGATCTGGATGTTATTGCCCTGTCAAACAATATTGTGGGGGCACCGATGCCACATGGACCTCAATAGTTCAAGAAGGTGTCACCTCCCAAATTGACTGGGTCTGCGATGTTCTTGAGGGTGAGAGGCGAGCTCATTCTAACATGTAACACTCTGAAAGGGATCGACAGAATAGAGTCAGGTAAGATGCTTCCCCTTGCCTGAGGTGTGTCTGGATTTACAGGATACTGTCTCAGAATAAGGATTGAAATGAGGAGGAATTTTTTTACTCTGACTGGGTGGCACGGTGGCTCAGTGGTTAGCACTGCTGCCTCCCAACACCAGGGATCCTGGTTCAATTCCACCCTCGGGTAACTGTCTGTGTGGAGTTTGCACATTCTCCCTGTGTCTCTGTGGGTTTCCTCTGAAAACCGCTTTCCTCCCCCAGTCCAAAGATGTGCAGGCTGGGTGGATTGGCCACGCTAAGTTGCCTGTAGTGCCCAGGGATTTGTACATTAGGGGGGAGTGGGTCTGGGTGGGTGCTCTGAGGGTCAGTGTGGACTTGTTGGGTCGAAGGGCCTGTTTCTGCACTGTAGGGATTCTATTCTATGATCTATGACTGTCTAACCCTTCAGAATTCTCCACCCCAGAGTGTTGTGAAAGTTTGTGTGTTCGAACCACGGCTTCGGTCTCATGTGCAATTGGCCGTTGTTCCTGATATTTTTGAGAACTTGGTCAAAACCCTTTCTCAGGCTGAGGTTTGACATCCATCATAAATATTTGAATGCTTTGTTATGACCGTAATTCTGAAACCTGAAATCCAGGAGGGCATTCACTGAATCAGATATATTGCATTTAATTTGAACAACATCAATGAAATGTTACAGCTGTTACCACCAGATTTATTACTGTCAGAGAACACGTTCAACTCCAGATGAAA
Source organism: Rhincodon typus (assembly GCF_021869965.1). Lineage (NCBI taxonomy): Eukaryota > Metazoa > Chordata > Chondrichthyes > Orectolobiformes > Rhincodontidae > Rhincodon > Rhincodon typus. Next base: position 19,422 of record NW_025968634.1, on the reverse strand, counting down.
ACACATATTTCATAGTGATGAGACTAGCTCGGCTTCAATCAAATGGAGCGTTGATTATCATCAGAAGCGTGGATTGGGGAATTTTGGAAATTAACCTCAAGCATCTCTTGCTCGGTTCTTCAGCGACCCCCTCCCTGAACCAACACGTTCCACACTTGCTTCTCACACCTTAGTGTCTGTAAACCTGAGGTCATTCTAAATCTTCGTTGCCCGTCCCCTTACTTCCTACCTGTGGAAGATCTCAGTCGCGCCTTTGTTACTTCGGCACTTGATAATTCCCCTTTGTTCCCAGCTGGTCCCTCTCTGAGATTATCAAAAACTCTGTGGCCCATGGCCTTAACCCTGACAAAATCTTGTTCCCCTATTGCTCGCTGTGCTTGAGGACAACAAAATGTAGGAGCAGAAGTAGGCCATTCAGCCCATCGAGTCTGCTCTACCTTTCAATGAGATCATGGCTGATCCAATAATCCTTTTTCCCTGGATTCCCTTACTGATTAAAAATCTCCTTACCTCAGCTTGAATGACCCAGCCATAACAGCCCTGTATAGTAGAAAATTCCAAGGGTTCACTACCCTCTGAGAGAAGGAATTCCTCCTCCTCATCTCTGTCTTAAATGTGTGATCCTTTATACTAAGATATGGTCCTAGACTCTACCACAAAAGGGGAAACAGTCTCTCCACATCTACCCTGTTAATTCCTCTTAAGACCAGGTCGCCTCTCATTCTTCCTGCATTGGCTTTCAGCTAAGGCACACCTTAATTTCAATCCATCCATTTCCAAAACCATCCATGCCTGTGTTTCCTCCCTCCCTTGGTAATCTCCTGCAGTCTCACACCACTCTGAGGTCTTAATACTTCTCTGATGGTGGACTCCTGAGGAGCTCTAATCGCTGCTCTATTTGGTTTGATTCAGTTTATTACTGTCACTTGTACCTAGGTACAGTGAGAAATGTTGTTTTGCGTGCAGTACAGGCAGATCATAATGCACAAGGGTAATAGAACAGAGCGAGGAATACAACGTTATGGCTGCCTTAAAGCGCCAGGGACCCGGGTTCAATTCCACCCTCGGGCGACTGGCTGTGTGGAGTTTGCACATTCTTCCCGTGTCTGTGTGGGTTTCCTCCGGGTGCTCTGGTTTCCTCCCACAGTCCAAAGATGTGCAGGTTAGGTGGATTGGCCGTGCTAAGTTGCCTGTGGTGCTCAGGGATTTGTACGTTAGGTGGGTTATAGGGGGATGGGTCTGGGTGGGATGCTCTGAGGGTCGGCGTTGACTTGAGCCAAAGGGCCTGTTCCCACACTGTAGGGGTTCTATGATTGTATGATGTGAATATGTTGACCTATTGTGCAATACAGTCAAGGCTGTTCTTTGATTTAAGTCTTGACCAGCTGGCCACTCCCATTCCCCTCAACTTCCCTGAGATTCAAAAATGTGGCCATGCATATACTCAAAAGCATCCACAGTTTTCTGGCGGAGAATTCCAAAGATTCCCATTTTTCCCCAGCTCAAACCTAAATCCTGACCCCCTGGCTGGAGACTACGGGCTGGATTTAATGGAATATTGTATTCCACAACGTCCCCCTGTTATCTTGCAGAGGGTATAGGGATCTCGCTGAGAGACAGAATGACTGCACCCCCCTGAAATATCTCCACAGAGGCTGGTATCCCATCACCGAGTCCCCCTTTATTTACACATGGAGACTCCTTGACACTGACCCAGCTCCCTCAGAGCCAGCTCTCAGAGTGAGCAGACCCTCTGACCCTCCTGGTTATATCTGTCAGCCAGGGCTCCCTGATTGGACCAGGTTAACAGCCCCAATCAGGGAGCTCATATTCTATGAGGTCCACCTGGCTGACCTCATTACAGTCACTACATCCCTCTCCCTCTGAGCATGAGGACATAGACTGGCTGTTTTTTTATGTAGCTCCTCCTGGGGATGTTTTAGCACCGGGTCAGGTCCCTCTGGCTCAGCCTCTGATACAGACAGTGTGTAACACACTGTAGCTTAGTCTCTTACACCTGGAGAACTTTGGGAGTCATTCACCCTTTACTCCCGGCGGCAAAGATGTCGATGAGGTGAGGTTGGCCATGTCCATCTCAGATTCCGAGGTGTCTTCACCTTCTGACGGAGTGGGAGAACCCATGGGTTCCAACAGCCTTTCCGACCGTTCCCAGAATCTGGGAACATTTTGCTCCCGCACTGTTTGTGAGTTTGCAGCTTTCATACGGTCCCTGCGCTTGTTCGGGACCATCACACTGACCCGAACTTTATACGTCACTGGGCCTGAGCTCACACCGACCCCGTGCCTCCTACCCAGACAGGGCCATTCCCGTGGGTCCTACACCAAACATCACCCGCTGAGCTAAACTGTCTCTCTTGCAGCACGGAGTCTTGATTCTGGCACTGATATTCCTGATGCAGTTGTATCCACCCCCCAGCTCTGCGCGAAGATGAGATTTAACCTGGTGCTGTATCTTCTCCCCATTAGTAACTCTGCTGGAGATATCCCTGTAGTTACATGGGGGGTGGTCCCATAATCAAACAGGAACCGGGACAGTTTGGTATCTCATGAAGATGTAGGCTGTTTCCTTAAGCCTGCCTTCAACATTTGGACTGCTTTTTCTGCCAGAATGTTGGATAATGGATGGTATGGAGCTGTCAAAGGGAGAGGGTAAAGGCAGAAGTGGGACCTTGCCTGGGGGCACAGGATACCTGCAAAAGATATTCCACTCTCGGCCTCCTACCCCCGACACCAGGCTTTCAACTGGTCTTCCCAAAGATCATGATCTTCACCTGGCATATGTTAGACATGGGAACACATGTGCCATTGAAATACACTAGCTACTAGAGTAGGTCTGGGAAGTCTTGGTGAGTAACTCACTTCCCAAACTTTGAGTTGGATTTATTATTGTCACATGTACCGAGATACAGTGAAAGTTGTTGTTTTGTGCGCTACACAGCCAGATTGTACCATGCAGAGTGCATCAGGGTAGCAGAACAGAGTGCACAATACAGTGTTACAGCCGCAGAGAAGGTGCAGAGAGAGAGATCAGAATTAACATTTGAAAGGTTCATTCAAAAGTCTGATAAAAGCGGGAAAGAAGCTGCTCTTGACTCTATTCCTACGTGCATTCAAACTTTTATATCTTCTGCCTGATGGAAGAGAGTGGGAGAGAATATAATTGGGGTGGGAGGGGTCTTTGATTATGTTGGTTGCTTTCCTGAGGCAGTGGGAAGTGTAGACAGAGTCAATGGAAAGAGGTTGGTTTGTGTGATGGACTGGGCTGCATTCAGAGCTGTAATTTTTTTCTTTGTCCATCGTCTACAAGGCACAAGTCAGGAGTGTGATGGAATACTCCCCTGAACGGATGCAGCTCCAACAAAACTCAAGGAGCTTGACACCATCCAGGACAAAGCAGGCCGCTAAATTGGCACCACATCCACAAACATCCACTCCCTCCACCACCGACGCTCAGTAGCAGCAGTGTGTAATTGTGATGTTACTAGACTAGTGATGCAACAGCTGGGATTAATGCTCTCGGGTTAGAGGATTCAAATGTAACCACTGCAGCTAATCAAATTTATATTCATTTAATAAATCTGAAATTTGAAGCCAGTCAGCAAGGATAATATTATTAATTGTCGGAAAAACCCATCTGGTTGACTAATGTCCTTTAGGGAAGGAAACTGCCATCCTTACCTGGTCTGACCTACGTGTGACTCCAGACCCACAGCAATGTGGTTGACTCTTAACTGCCCTCTGGGTAATTAGGGATGGGCAATAAATGCTGCCTAGACAGTGTCGCCCATATCAATTGGTAAACAAGGGTGTGAGAAGTTATCAGGGATAGAGAGGAAACACCGCCATGCTTGGAAACAAATGTACTGGTCAAACTGGAGATCCATTTTGAAGTATACAAGATGAGCTAGACCAGTAGGTTTGTAGGTTTTGCTGATTTTTCCTTCCGGCTCAGACCTTTGAGTATAGGAGTTGGGACATCATGTTGAGGCTGCACAGAATGTTGGTGAAGCCTCTTCTGGAGGACTGTGTACAGTTCTGGTCACCCTTCCAAAGGACGGGTATTATTAAATTGGAGATGTTTCAGAAAAGGTTACCGGGAGGTTGCCGGGAATGGAGGGTTTGAGTTATAAAAGTAGGCTGGATAGGCTGGGATTTTTTCCCCTGGAACATAGAAGATTGAGGGGTGACTTTATAGAGGTTTATAAAGCCGTGAGGGGCATGAATAAGGTGAATAGTCAAGGGTCTTTTCCCTAGGGTGGGGGAGTTCAAAACTAGGGATGAAGGTACAGTTGCAACATTTAAAAGACATTTGGACAGGTGCATGAATTGGAAGGGTTGGAGGGATATGGGCCAAATGCAGGCAGGTAAGTCTAATTTAGTTTGGGAACACGGTTGGCTTGGACTGTTTCCATGGTATAATGTTCTATGACACTATGGCCCTATGAATTAATGACTCTGTGACTCCATGCCTGTATGAATGATGGATCAGGATCAAGGGGCCGAATGGCCTACACCTGCTCCTAAATTGCTGCATGTTTGAAAAGCAATTTTGTACATTGCAAGTTCCCTGCTAAAGAGGCCTGATGCTCCATTCACAAGCTAGCATTGCATTTGAGCATACAGGAAGATGGTTATAGTTGTTGGGAGGCCAGTCATGTCAGCTCCATAACATCGCTGCAGGAGCTCCTCTTAATGAGATGTCCTGGGATTGTTGGAAATCACTGGCAGAGATCTCTAGATTAACTGAACTCAATGGGTTGCCAAGCTATTGCAATGCGGCGATGACAATTCACCATGGAAACCACAAATGTTTTACACAGTGGACACAAGCAATCTACATTATGGTTATTTACGAGATTGCCAAGGTAACCATGGTGACAGTAAAAAGACCAAGAAAACCCACATTGAGCCATCCTGGATTTACAATTCTGAAGAAAAGCTCTGAAGAAGAGGCATACCAGACTTGAAACCTTAAGTCTGTTTCTCTCTCCACTGATGCTGCCAGACCTGCTGAGTTTCTCCAACATTCTCTGCGTTTGTTTCAGATTTCCAATGGCTGCAGGATTTTACCTTCATTATGGGATTTGCAACAATGGGACCCGGACAGTTTAGTCATTGTTGGAATTTTCTGGGATGGTACCATATTGGACATCAGAGAAGATGCAATTTCACTGAAATTGCAATGTTTACACACAAAACAAACGTGAGTTGGATGAGCTGGGAGCAAATGGCACCACCTACCATGTGGATCACCACACAGACTGGTAGATGCATGCATACAAAAGGAGGATGGTGCTGTCATCTCAGACATCTAAGTCTTTCCCCTAAAGGGAGAGGTGATGGCCTAGTGGCATTATCACTGGACTGTTAATCCAGAGACCCAGGTTCAGATCCCACTGTGGCAGAAGGTGGAATTTGAATTCAATTTCTAAAAAAAAATCTGGAATTAGGAATCTAATGATGACCATAAACCCATTGTTGGAAAAACTGCCATCCTTACCTGGTCTGGCCTACATGTGGCTCCAGACCCACAGCAGTGTAGTTGACTCTTAACTGCCCTCTAGGCACTTAAGCTGGGCAATAAATGCTGCCTGGCCAGCAATGCCTTCATCCCATGAACAAATAAAATGATGCCAACACAAAATTCTGAAACTTGTAAATTTTACAGATCCTCTGCCTGAATGTCTAATATTGCCAAACCTAATGTTTACATGTACTAGCTTGTAATGTACAAGAACTGTGTTTAGGAAAGAAAATGGAGATATGAGGTATCATTTTAGAGTGATGGCTCCTTTAAGAGATTGACAATCATGTCCTTAGCTACTGTCAAGCGAACATATGACATGGGTCCTCTGCACTGTGGTACTCCAAGCATAGGCTGTGTTTGGAGGTTACATTTTGCTGCAAACAGAAATCTCCATTCGCTATTTAGTGACATTTAGATAACATAAGAATATTAATTAAAGGTACGTAAGGCACAGCATTGGTGGTGTTAACCAGTATGTGGATTTTCAAGGTGTTTTGGAGAGATATTGGGACAGCATCAATAAGCAGAGAGTCCCAATTATAACGCACATTGTTGCATTCAGTTGAGTGTTGACAGGATGGTGTCCAGTGAAGGGTTAATAAGACCAACAGTGGAGCTTAAGATTCGTAAATGTCATGTTTTTGCATTTTTTGCCTTTGAAATATTGAAACTTAAACGATTCATAAAAGCCCCCCCTCTGTGGGAGATGAGTAACAAGGTCAGTGGAATTAGCAAAATGCCCAATCAATGTGGAACAGGGAGCTGAATGGATTTTCTCTCTGGAATTGCTGTTTGTGAAGGTTGAGGGATGTGGTTATATCTTTGTACATTATAGCGAAAAATAAACTTCTATTAAAAGCCATTAGAGATTTAATTTTAATAAAAGCTGGGAAAGCTGGTAATCAGAAATAAATAGAAAATGCTGGAAGGGCAAAACAAGGCAGTTCCTGGGCTCTGGGAATTAATTGAATAGAAAAGGAAAGCTGGAGAGAAAGACAGCCTCACAGGCTTCTGTTATATATTGCAGCACAGTGTCAGGATTTACACTGTCACAGCCCTCACAATGTAACCAAGGGATGGCAGGCGTTTTGGGCAGCATTCCGGGATTTTAGTCATGACCCCAATATCAACATCCAGTCGTTGAAAGTGTGCATGATCATAGCAACAAGGACCATGAGTAAGGCCACTCAGCCTTTCCAGCCTGGCCTCTCTTTCAACAAGATCACAGCTAATCTGATTTTAGCCTCAACTCTACATCCCTGATAATCTTTCACCACCTTGGTAATCAACAATCAATCTACCTCAGGGATGGCACGATGGCTCAGCGGTTAGCACTGCTGCCTAGCAATGCCTGGGGCCTGGGCTCGATTCCAGCCTTAGGCGACTGCCTGTGTGGAGTTTGCATGTTCTCCCTGTGTCTGTGTGGGTTTACTCTCGGTGCTCTGGTTTCCTCCCACAGTCCAAAGATGGGTGGATTGGCTGTGCTAAATTGCCTGTAGAGTCCAGGGCTGTGTGGGTTAGCCATGGGAAATGTGGGGGTATCAGGCTAGGGAAGTGAGTCTGGGTGAGATGCTCTGCAGAGAGTTGGTATGGGCTTGATGACCCAACACTGCAGGGACTCTATAGCTCTAGAGCAGGCCTGTACTTGTTAAAGTTTAGAGGAAGGAGAGGTGACCTTATTGAAACATATCGGATGCTTAGGGTCCTTGACAGGATTGATGTGCAGAGGTTATTTCTCCTTGTGGGACAGTCTGTGATGAGAGTGTGCAATCTCAGGATAAGGGGTGACACAGATAAGGAGGAATTTCTTCTGTTAGAGGGGAGTGAATTTATTAAAGTCTTTACCATGGAGGGGCTGTCGCAGCTGCGTCATTATGTGTACCCAAATCTGAGATAGGCAGGTTTTTAATCAGGAAGGGAATCAAGGGTTTTGGGAAAAAGGCAGAGTTGAGGATGTTTGGATCAGCCGTGATCTTCCAGGGGGTGCGGGGGGTGCCATGATCGTCGTCATGGTCGCCACCGTCGGGGTCTGGCTTTATGTTGCCATCGGTTGATTCCATGTTCCTGCAGGAATGGCATGGGTCTCTGAATTCCTCACCTACCCACCCACCTACCACTATCACCCACTTGAACACCCTCTGGAAGGGTGGCATTTCTAAGTCCTTGGCCTTGGCGAAGGGGGTTGGGTGGGGACCAATCGCACAGCGTTTTCAAGGAACCAGTACAACCACCAAGGGTCCAGTGGCCTCCCTCTGTGATGTAGCGTTCCATGATCACCGAGACAGATGAAATCTGGTCATCTCCCTCATTGTCTGTACATAATCTCGAGGGCTGCCTCAGAACCTCAGGCTGCAAACAGCTTTGAGCTTGATGCAGTGCAGTAACAGTAGCCAGGCAACCTAAATTGATGGGATTGAAAAGACAAAATCTGTGCCACAGGTCTATTTGCAACTCGGTTTGCAGAGAGTTAGGCTAATCTAATATTAATAAAGGCAAATAAATGTAAAATAGGCAGCGGCACAGTCAGTGGTGACTTTTAATTAAGAAAACGACATTTAAACACAAGTTGCTTTCATTAGCGTTCCAACAACATTCAGATGGTACATTGAGAAGCAGCTCCTCCATGGATTTCTGTGCTGCTATGCAGGATTCACAGCACACTAAGAGCGCGTGTTGAAAAATCTGCATTGGACGAGCTGCTCTCCATTTTAACCGCTCAGCCCAGTCTCCTTCCGTCCCTCATCCGTGCTCCTTCAGAATTTAAAATCGGAAACCAGCCCTCCTCCTGTGAAGGACAGTCTGCTCTGAGTCGTGGCTTGTGTGTCCAGTTTTATGTGTTTTCTTCTGCGTAAAATCAAGGATTCCTTGACCTGATTGCTGTCTAAGAAAGAGAAACAAGAACACTGACACATTCTGACTTTCTACGAACGATGTACTACCCCAGATATTTCCAAAATCCAATGTGTATTTTTGTTTATTCATTCATGGGATGAGGGCATCTCTGGCTAGGCCAGCATTTATTGCCCATTTCTAATTGCTCCAGTCAGCCACATTGCTGTGGATCTGGAGTCACATGTAGGCCAGACCAGGTAAGGATGGCAGTTTCCTTCCCTAAAGGACGTTAGTGAACTTGATGGATATCTCCTGGCAATGGATTCATGGACATCATTAGATTCTTTATTGAACTCAAATTCCACCATCTGCTGCAGTGGGGTTTGAACCTGAGTTTCCAGAACATTACCTGGGTCTGCTGGGTTAACAGTCCAGTGACAATACCACTAGGCCATTTCCTCCCCATCCTGCTCCCCACTCCCTGCTCCCAGAGTAGCATCCAGCTACAATCTTAGAATGGCTTGGGAACAGGAGGAGGCAATTCGGGCTGTTGAGTCTATGTTGCTCCTTGCAATCTCCTTATGTGGAGAGATTGAGTAGACTGGGAATGTACTTATCGGAATTTAGAAGAATTGTGGGGGGGAGCACAGGGTGCGTGGGATCTTATAGAAACATATAAAATTATGAAGGGAATAGATAAGATAGAAGCAAGATGGTTGTTTCCACGGGTGGGTGACACTAGAACTAGGGGGCATAGCCTCAAAATAAGGGGGAACAGACTTAGGCCTGAGTTGAGGAGGAATTTCTTCACCCAAAGGGTTGTGAATCTGTGGAATTCCCTGCCCAGTGAAGCAGTTGAGGCTACACGTTGAATGTTTTTAAGGCAAAGATAGATAGATTTTTGAACAGTAGAGGAATTAACGGTTATGGTGAGCAGGCGGGTAAGTGGAGCTGAGTTTACGAGAAGGTCAGCCATGATCTTATTGAATGGAGGAGCAGGCTTGATGGGCCAAATGGCCTCCTCCTGCTCCTATTTCTTATGTTTCTAATGTAAGAGCCACTCAGCCAGCCTTGCTCTCCTGACCTCTTGCCACAGTCACGCAATTTTTGTCCTCGTCCTGACGCTAAGCCAGGTCCTTTCTGGAACCCACCCTCCCACCCCCCCCAACCCCACCCATGGCTGGGCTGAGCAGCCCAGATCCTGATCGTTTCCGTTCACAGCATTGAACGGGGCCAATCGGCCCATGCAGCCTGTTCAAGGCTCTCCTGGGGAGTAATTGACAGGGGGAGGGTGGGTGGAGGTGACTGGGGTGGTCGCTGGTGGAAGTAGTGAGCGGATAGGTGGAAATGGAGAGTGAGAAAAGGGGTAGGCACTCAAAGGGATTGTTGGTAATAAGGTAGGAAGGGCCTCTCTCACATCTTTTATATCCATCGAAGTTAACCCAGGAATGATATACAAGAGACGAGAAGTCAGATGGGTAATATTGGGGGCTGTGAGTAATTGAAAACTCCCTGGCCTTCTCCCTATAATTCTGCACATTTTTTCTTTTATTATAATAATCCTCTTGAAATCCTGGACGGAACTTCTCTTGTTGTGCACTCTTGGGAAGCAATCCCAACTAATTCTTTTGCCAGTCCCCTCAATTTGACCCTCCTTCATCCTTTGCTCCTCAGTTCCTCCATCGATGGAAACAGTCCAGGCCCCTCCTGATTTTGAGTGGCTTGGTCAAATTTCCTGTCCACCTTCTCGAGGATGGGGGAACAGGGATGGTTGCGGTCTGTAAAAAAAAAACCGAAAGAACTGCGGATGTTGTCAAAAGGGAACAGAAACAGAAAGTTGCTGGAAAAGCTCAGCAGGTCTGGCGGCATCTGTGAAGAAGAAAGAAAGAATCAGAGTTAACGTTTCGGGTCCGGTGACCCTTCCTCAGAACGTGAATGGGGTATGTGTTCTGGCTACGCTGCCTGGCTGTGACACTACTCCAAGACCCTGCTCATTCTGCCACACAGAGACCTCGGAGTTCCTCACACCGAAAATAACGTTTGGAGAGGGATTTGGTCTTGGGCCTAGTCCACAGACGGAGGAATGGAATCTGACAGGGCTCTGAATGACTGTGTGTTGTAGTGTGGCAGAACTGGGTGACAGGTGCGACAACGTCCATTCCGAACTCGAGGCCATCTCCTTCCACCTTTGTCCCACACAACCTGGTGCCAGCTAGTGCCAAGTTAAGGGACGTTATTGTTGGTGAAATGCCTTGTTAAGTCCACAAGGTGCCCCATGAATGCTCACATTCCCAGCCTGGCGAAGATGCCGGACATTGGGAAAACCCAATGAGGAGAATCGGACCGAGCACCTGGGGATACTGCTAACAAGCAATATCTATGTCAGACACTAGGCACTAGGCACCAATATCTCAGGTCATGATGGTTCAGTGGTTAGCACTGCTGCCTCACAGCACCAGGGACCTGGGTTCAATTCCACCCTTGGGTGATTGTCTGTGTGGAGTTTGCACATTCACCCTGTGTCTGCGTGGGTTTCCCAACACTAACCCACCTAGCCTGAACACTACAGGCAATTTAGCATGGCGAACCCACCTACCCTGCACACCTTTGGACTGCAGAAGGAAACCTACACAGACACAGGGAGAACATGCAAACTCCACACAGACAGTCACCCGAGGGTGGAATTGAACCAAGGTCCCTGGTGCTGTGAGGCAGCAGTGCTAACCACTGAGACACTGTACCGCCCCAATTCTCCCTGGATTGAGGGAGAGGCAGGTAGGCAGGGTGATGGAAATGGTTGGCACAGCTGTCAGAGCTCAAGTGAGTGAGTAGGCAGTGCAGAGGTCAAACATGCTGAATGGTGGCAGGGGTTGGGGTGGGTAGCTGTAAGGAGGGAAGATGTTACAGGCAATAGTGAATCGTCACAGAGCACAGGAGCTAATGGGAGGTGGGTACGTGCATCAGAGATAAGGTGAGGGTGAGGTATTGCAACGAAGATGGTGGCACTAACTCTAGGAGAATGGAAAAAATAGCATAGGGCATTCATAGAGATGTACAGCATGGAAACAGCCCCTGCAGTGCAACTCATCAATGCCAACCACATATCCTAAATTAATCTGGTTGGTCTCTATCCCTCTAAACCCTTCCTATTCATACACCCATCCCAGATGCCTTTTAAATGTTGTAATTGTACCAGCCTCCACCACCTCCTCTGGCAGCTCATTCCAGACACGCACCACCCTCTGTGTGAAAAAGTTGCCCCTTAGGTCCCTTTTAAATCCTTCCCCTCTCACCTTAAACCTGTACCCTCTAGTTTTGGACTCCCATACCCTGGGGAAAAAAGACCCTGTCTATTCATCCTATCCACGCCCCTCATGATTATATAAACCATTCCTCCAGACAGCAGAGACTGCATTGGCAGAGTGGGTGGCAAACTTGGACCAGGGTGACAGGGTCTGGCATTGTGACCTCCTGTGATGGTTGTGCAGGAGCTCCAGGTAACTGCCCACAAAACGGGCATCTGCATAACACTTCAGAAGTACGCTCTGGAAGAGAGGAACGGTGGCAAAGTGCCATCTGAGAGAATTGGATTGTAACATCCAATGGCATGCCTCCTGCCTGTGCATGACTCCTGGTATTTTCCTCATGTGGTCACTCAATGAATTGAGCAGTGACTTTAAACTCAGACGAATCTTGACTCAATGCTTTTCATGAGCAATTGTCTGCTGCTTAAATTGAAATCAATGCTTAATGGTGACCAATTTAAATTCATAATATGACATTTAATCAATAGAAGTTTATAACATACAAGGTAATTGCTGGGTATTTCTGACTAGAGATCAGTTACATTCTGCCTTGCCTTTCTTCGCTCAGTAAGGTTTTCACAGACACATTGACAATGGTTAGAGTGTGAGGGGCCTTTCCCCAAAGTGAGAGAAGGAAAATGAGAAGAAACACCAGCATTTGTTGTGATTGTATGTTGTCCTCCTCGGTATTTCGGTTTAGTGAGTACTATAGGATCATAAGAGCATAAGACATTGGAGCAGAAATTAGGCTATTCGGCCCTTCGAGTCTGCTCCGCCATTCAATCATGGCTGATAAGTTTCTCAACCCCATTCTCCCATTTTCTCCCCGTAACCCTTGATCCCCTTGATAATCAAGAACCTATCTATCTCAGTCTTAAATGTACTCAATGACCTGGCCTCCACAGCCTTCTGTGGCAGTGA
>NW_025968634.1:0-1816 GCF_021869965.1 Rhincodon typus | reverse complement strand
TGATAAATCTGAAGTTGAAATCTTAGTAATGGTACCATCATTAAAACCATAATCAGTTGTTGAAAAACCCATCTGCTTCACTAATGTCCTTAAGGGCAGGAAATCTACCATCTTTACCCAGTATGGCCTACATGTGACTCCTGACCCACAGCAATGTGGTTGACTCTTAACTGCCCTCTGAAATGGTCCAGAAAGCCACTCAGTTCTGGGGCAGTTAGGGATGGGTAACAAATGCAGCATCACTGACAGTCCTTGCATCCCACGAAAGAATGAATAAAAAGTACAACTTTTGAAAAAATGCAAAGGTCAGGGGGTTGATCGGGTAAACGTAGACAGAAAATTTTCTCTGGTGAGTGTTTTCAGATCAATGGGGCAAAATCCTAAAGTTAGAGCTAAGGGAATCATCGGGAAACACTTCACTGTACAAAGTGGAAATCTAAAACATTTTTAAGCTCTGGTTTAAGAATTCACTGGCATCCTCCTGTTTCAGTCAACTGTGATTTTAATTATGACTTGAACTTTTTTGAAAGCAATTTACCCTCGGGCGACTGCCTGTGTGGAGTTTGCACATTCTCTCCGTGTCTGTGTGGGTTTCCTCCGGGTGCTCCGGTTAACTCCCACAGTCCAAAAATGTGCAGGTTAGGGTGGATTGGCCATGTTAAATTGCCCATAGTGTTCAGGGATGTGTAGGTTTGGTGGGTTAGACGTGGGGAGTACAGGGTTAAAGGGTAGGGGTGGGTCTGGGTGTGATGCTCTACAGAGGGTTGGTGTGGACTTGATGGGCTGAATGGCCTGTTTCCACGTGGTAGGGCTTCTATTTTAAAAAAAAAAACAGGAATTGGGTAGGGGGTTGGGTCTGGGTGGGATGCTGTTCGGAGGGGCAGTGTGGACTCGATGGGGTGAATGGCCTGCTTCCACACTGTAGGGATCCTATGATTATGGAGAAGAGAGATTGGATACTCTGGGTAAAAACCGAAAGAACTGCGGGATGCTGTAAATCAGGAACAAAAACAGAAGTTGCTGGATGGTGTAAGTTAGGTGGGTTACCAATGGGAGATGCAGGGTTACAGGGTTAGGGTAGGGGGATAGGTCTGGGTGGGGTGCTCTTCTGACAGTTGATGCAGACTTGTTGCGCTGAGTGGCCTGCTTCCACACTGTAGGGTCTCTATGACCGCTGGGCCATCGCCTACCCATTGTACCTGGTCTGTGTCTCTGGACCCACACCGAATGTTTGACTGCCTTGTGAAATAGCCGAGTCGGCCATTCAATTCAAGGGGCGGTTAGGAATGGGTGACAAATGGCAGCCCCACCAGACACGTTCTCAAACCATAAAAAGAATTAAAAACAGACTGAGGTTGGAGGGAACAATTAGGAGGGGACGCAGTGCCTTACTGCGTGTTGCTTTTGCTGGATCTGTGCTGTGGGAATAAAGGGGTGAGCTGTAGAGATTCTGCACCCCAATCATGCACTGAGCTGTACCTCTAGCCAATCCTCTATGCGCGGGCTTGCATTGCTTATGGATAGTCACTGAACTGTAACCCAAGCTTTTAATTACTGGACTGAGCTCCTTTCTGCTGTGTTTCGAACAACTTCACTGTCCACTGGTACCCTGTGAAACCAATTACAGTGCAGCACATCTCACATTCCTGAAGGGCATGGTGCATTCTCCTTATTATACCTTCGTCTGTTCCAGATGGAAAAAAATTAATTTATCATGCTTGATCTAGCCTCCAAGGGGAAGAGGTTTCATTCTGTCGATCAGACACAACCCTGGGTTGCAGACTCTCCGATACTTAAAGCATTATGGAACAGGAGA
>NW_025968633.1:4154-22475 GCF_021869965.1 Rhincodon typus | reverse complement strand
GCCTGGCCTGCTGTGTTCCTCCAGCTCCACACTGTGTTATCTATAGGTTATATGTTCCAATTGTGCACCCCATCACACAGATTTTTCTTATCCTTTTCAGAAGTGAATATTACAGATGTTTACTCCTTTTCACTAACTTGCAATGGATTTCACAGATATCAGTGGGCCACTTTTGGAAAGAGAATTTAGTTCATCAGTGACCTGGTGAAATGAATATGCAAGCTTAAAAAATAGCTCACTCAACTTCAGGTTCTAATTATTTCTTTCAAAAATGACAAGTTTTTTTTTTAATTTTAGGTTTTTGTACAAAGTATAAGTAGGTATTTAAAACCCAAAATAAACCTATGATGTGGAGGTGCCGGTTTTGGACTGAGGTGGACAAGGTCAGAAGTCACACGACACCAGGTTATAGTCCAACAGGTTTATTTGAAATCACAAGCTTTTGGAGTGCTGCTCCTTCGTCAGGTGAAGTGGAGGGAATCACACAGGCACAGAATTTATACGCAAAGAGATCAAAATATAATACAAATGGTGAGAGTGGAGTATGGTGGGGTTACATGTAGCGAGACATGAACCCAAGATCAGAACTGTGATCATCTTCATGGGTACGGAACTTGGCTATTGGTTTCTGCTCGGTGACTCTGTGTTGATGGGTTCTCGAAGGCCGCCTTGGAGGATGCTTACCCGATGATCAGAGGCTGAATGCCCTTGACTGTTGATGTGTTCCCTGATTAGGACAGAACATTCCTGTCTGGCGATTGTTGCACGGTGTCCATTTATCTGTTGTCGTAGCATCTGCATGGTCTCGCCAAGGGCATCCTTGCTTGCAGCATATATGAGGTAGATGGCATTGGTTGAGTCACATGAATACCTGCCATGTGCAAGAGATGTGGTGTTCCCACGTGTTCCTTACTGTTATGCTTTGACACCATCACCTTGGTAACTTGTTATGATCTCTCTACCTTAATTAATTTGTACAATTTTGGATTACTTGTTACTTTGGTTAGAACCTTGGCATATAACTCTAAGACTTATCATGTTATTCCAACCATCTGGTTTGTCTTCAGTACCAGCTTATTTTTAATTTATTGTAACTAACTCTCCTCCTCAATTAATCAGATCACAGGTCATCCCTTCACTTGCTATTCAGCTGCTGACACTTTACTCACACTACCTGACAATTCTGATCACCTTCAAAGACTTGTTCTTCAGCCTGTCAACACTCCACTCACACCATTTGTACAATCTTTTGACCTCTCTGCCTATAAAACTCTAGGCCTGTGTGCTTTCCTCCACTTCACCTGATGAAGGAGCAGCACTCCAAAATCTGGTGATTTCAAATAAATCTGTTGGACTATAACCTGGTGTCATGCGACTTCTGACCAAAATAAAACAAAGAACTGTGAATGCTGGAAATCAGAAACAAAAGCAGAAATTGCTAGAGAAACTCAGCTGATCTGGCAGCATCTGTAAAGAGAAAGTAGAGTCAACATTTCAGGTCCAATGACTTTTCATCAGAACCAAATGCTGCCAGACCTGCTGAGTTTCTCCAGCAATTTTTGTTTTTGTACATAAAAGCCAAACTTCAAAGGAGAAACAGAACAGATTACTGGGTTTACCAAAACAATAATATGTGCATTTATTGTTTTTTTTTAAGTAAAGAAACAACAGGGAATGGATAACATTCAAAGACATTGTCAGCTGGGCATTTGAGAGGTTTGTATTTGTGATGTTTGTATTCAGAAAGAACAAGACATTTAAAACAAGGAATCTAGAACATGATAATCTGGACACTGGTATGCATCCCTGTCATGCAGGGCTTAGGCTTTGGTTGGAATAGGAACTCAGTACAATTATCTATTTTTTGTAATCTGCAAAGAGTGAAAGTGAGGAAAACGTCATCAATGTAGTATTTTCAGTTAACTCACAACAGCGTAACAGATGAAGTGTTGTGTTAAAATTAAACATCATTGGATTTTTAAAAATTATTGAATATTCATATAAATTTATTTGCATATAAGATAGGCTTAGCAATAATACTGCAAATGGATCAAGGAAAATCACATCCTATTTAATTCCCATGCATCAAATAGCATGTACACACAGAATCATAGTGAAAGGTGGCAGCCAGAGAACAAACATTAGATACATGACAAAATATATGGATAAGAAAAGAATCCTAGTAAAACTCACCTGTTTCTAATAGCACATACTAAAATTGACACTTCAGGGGATGTGTCCTAGAGGCTAATGTGGCTCATGTGGTGATAATTATGAATACACAGTTTAGACAATTTTTTGGAGATAAATTTCAGGATAAACACAATTATACTTACCATTCTAAATAATTTTATTTTCCAATTAAAATACTGCTATCAACAGTATATTTGGTTTCAACCTCTGAGTACAGTTAAAACAAACAGAATTTAGCAGTAAGTAACAAATAAGCCAAGCTGGAAATTAGTACCTCAAAACAATCGTATGGATATGTTATTTCGATTCGGGTGCCAATGTTCAATCAGAAGCATTGCTAAATAATTCCCTAAAGTTGAAGGAAAAAATAGTTTGGTGACCTCAGCAGTGTGTAGACCTGACGCGGATGGACAGCTTGCATATAGCAGGACTAGGTGTTAAAATTTGGTCATGCAATTATAACTTAGCATTTGTCTTTCAAAAAGAAAATCTACATATGTATTTTTATTCTCAAAGAAATGTGATTATACTTTGAACTGCATACTCAATCCACAAAATGGTATCACAGTTATTTAGTTGCGGACAGTACATGAAAAAGTAGCTTTACGGTTAAGCACCATACAGTTAGCAGGTCAACCTATTGGGATACTAATCTCCTTCAGTCCTCAAATACACCCTGCAAAACCCTTTCAATCTTTGAACAGAGTATTGGAGGGTGATCACAGCCTGCAAGAGATCAAATTTAGAATTTCCAGGAGATCTGTGCCGTTAAAAAGGCATACTAACAAGGCCCAATTTACAGTACAGAAATCCTATGAAATAACAAGCCAACTGCAATAGTTATTTACACCACTTCATAATTTCTTAAGACCTTTGCTGGCACTCTAATTTCCTTCATAAGAACAGCTGAACAATGAAATATCACAACTCCATCCTGATTAAAATCAATGATAAAATTGAGTTTGTTGAATTTAATCCACTGAGTCTGCCACTGCCACAAAGATCCCTGCAGAAGATACAAACTTGGATATGTAGTAGGTCATTTGACCCCAAAAGCTTGTTCCACCATTCAATACAATCATGGTTTATCTTTTGAATTCCAAATTTCCATTTCTTGCCAATAACCTTTGATTCATTTGCTGACAAGAACCTAAGCACTGTTGCCTTAAAAATATTTAAAGACGCCACCTCCATCACTTGAAGCAGTGTTCCAAAGATGCACAATCCTCAGAAATAAACTCACCTATGCCCTAAAAGGGCAACCCATATAACAGTACTCCATAGTGCTGCACTCCCCGCAACACAAAACATCCTTTCTACTTCCATCTCGTCAAGTCTGTTCATGATCTTGTACATTTCAATCAAGTCACCTCTCACACTCCAATGGAAACAAGCCCAGTTTAACAAACAATCCTCATATGACACCCATTCATTCAGGGTATCAATCCAACAATCGCTCTCTGAACCACCTCCAATGCTCTTGCACCCTTTCTTAAATAAGAACAAAACTGCATACAGCATTTGAGATGTGACTTCACCTTTGCCTTGTATAATATTTAACCAATACATAACTGATGTAATAACATCCTTACATTTTTGTTGATTTGCTTTCAATAATAAAGGATAGCATTCCATTAGCCTTCGTGATTGTCTCCATACTAGATTTTTGTGACTCTGTAACTAGCTCACCAAAATTGCTCTGGACCTCAGATTTCTGCATTCATTCTCAGTTGAAGTAAAACCCTGCTTTTTCATTCTTCCTGCCGAAGTGAACAGTTTCACATTTTCTCAAATTATAATATTTTTGTCGCATCTACAACCACCTGCAATATCATGTCTTCTATATGATATACTTTTCTACCAATCTAGGTGTCATTTGCAAATTTAGCCACCGTGCTTTTGATTCTTTCATCCAAGTCATTGTTGCAAATTGGAACAAACTGGGGCCTCAGACCAAATCCCTGTGGGACTCAATGAGTCACACCCTGCCAATCAGACAAGGATCCATTTATGCATACCCTGTTGTCTGCCAGCCAAACTCCCACCTATTTTAATACCCCCTACAACACCTTACGAAACACCTTCCAAAAATCCAAGCACATTGTGTCTACAAGATCCCCTTTATCCACAGGACATCACCTTTTAAAGAACATTAATAAATTAAGCATGATTTCCATTTCAGGAAACTACATTGCCTCTTCCCAATTACCTTGAAACTTTCTAAGTGCGTGGCTATACAACCTCTAATGATCCATTCAAACACCTTCTACACAACTAATGTCAAGCTGACTGGCCAATAGTTTCCTGCCTCTTTACTTTCTTGAAAATGGGATTTGTACTTTGATACTTTCAAGTCTGTAGGAACCTTTCCTGAATCTAGGGTATTTTGGAAATTGAGCACGAACATGTCCACGCCCTTATTAACTGCCAGGATGAAGGAAGGAAGTCCCTTTGCACTGGTAAAAAGTAGTAAATAGGACAGAGATTATATCACTTATGAACATGTAATAGTTGCTATTTGGAAGGAAGAATGGGGAATGACAATGTATACCAAGTGTTACGATTATAAAATGGGAATAGAGACCCGATGCTTTACATACACACTTGTAAAAATTAATTTGTGATATCTGGCTGTCACTGGGAATATCAATTAAGAGTTATTCAAGTGTGATTAGGGAGTCATATACAAATTAAACCAGGTAAGGATGGGAGGATGTCTTCTCTAAAAGAACATGAATTAACAGGATTCTTTGTCGATAACAAAAAAGTAGTTCCATGGTCATCATTACTGACGTTAGCCATTTATTCCAGATTTTATTCATTGGGCTTAAATTCCCCAGCTGCTGTGATGCTGTTTTGAAGTCATCTCCAAATCATGACACCAGGCCTCTGAATTAACAGTCTAATATCATAACTGCTATGCTACTGTACTCCGGGTGGTGTCAGGCTAAGTATATAAAGCTATTAAAAGAGCATCTGGGAAATGCTTTATAAATAGAGACAGAGTACAAATGCAAGAAAGTTATGGTCAACCTTTTATAAATAACTGGTCACATCCCAGCTAGAGCATTCCGGCTAATTATGGGCACCACTTTAGGAAGGCCACCGAAGCCTTGAGTGGAATGCAGAGAAGAGCTACCAGAATTAAACCATGGTTTAGGGTCTTCAGTATGTGAAGAGTCTGCAGAATCTGATATTTTCTTCCTTGGAGCAGGAGAAGATGGAGGGAAAACTTAACAGTTGTTTAAAATGTTGAGGATTTTTGATAATAAATCAAACTATGCTTTACCACTGGTAGGCGGGTGAATAGCCAATTAGCATAACTGGCAAAGCCACCAGGAGTAATGAACTAAATTTATATTTACGACAAATATTAAACTAAAATTCACTGCCTGAAAGTGTGATGGAAGTAGACTCAGTAGTAACTTTCAAAATGAAATTGGATAAATACTTGAACAGGAAAACTAGCAGGGCAGTGGATTAAAACAAGGGAGTGGGACTAGCACAATGCACCAAATGGTTTCCCAAAGTAGATTCCTATTTATTAATTTTAGTACCTTGTGGCTGGAAATAAACACAAAACAACGAGCAAAGTAAATTGTGAATATCCAGTGGTTCCTAGTGTTCTCACAATAGGTAATTCAAATTGTGTTACAGATTTTTTTGTACCATGACCAACTAATGCTGTTTGCTGAGTTCCAGATTTCTGGTTACTGTCTTTATGAAAGGAAAAGGGGAGAAAAATTACAGAAGAGAAATAGAAGTATAGAAAACAAAACCTACAACTATGCCAACAAATACTGACATTTTGAAAAAGTAAAAATTTCTACCACTCAAAACATTAGAAATTGAGAGAAAACAAACAACAAGAAATTGTGAAAGTGAAAACTCAAATTTTGTTTAAAGTGGGCTCAGCCATTTTGATCAAAATGAGAGATAAATGGAATATTGAAACATTCTATCATAACTGCTGGTTAAAATGCATTTACGTGAAATGTGACAGGAAACATGAATCTCAGCAATTATCCGTAAATCTATCATGTTTACTTTATTATGCTGGAATAGAACAACAGCAAAATGCAAAATTCTAAGTGGGCACAGCATGTGACTCAGCAGTCTTTTTCAGGATAACGTCTACTCAGCCAAGATAGAGAGGGAGACTGCAAAAGGTGCCCTAAAAATAGTGCCACACACTGTAGGATCACCATCTTTGCAGTGAAGGAAAGAAAATAAATTTTACAACTCAAAATTATAGAATACACTCCTGACTGACCAATCATTCATAACAAGTTGTCTATCAAGCCATATCACAGTTCAAGTCACAATGTCTTGATGATGGAGGCAAGAGTAGCAGGGAAGAAATTTTGCTCTCTGGATCCCACTACAAAGTTGGGTAAAGTATTCATGAATTTGAAGGCAGGAAGTTAGAATTTGTTGGTAAAAATGATTGTGCCATGATCCCTTTAAGAGCTTGTGTTTTGTCTGTGCTTCAAAGTTTTTAAGTGCAGGTGCACAGAGTGCCCAAACAGAAACATTTTGTTTTGAACAGCCAAACAGCATTTTTACTAGGACAACAAGTTTGAATTTGGCCAATTAATTTAAACCAAGTACCTAGATACAGAAACCCAATTGAATTTAAACCAGATGGCATTGACAACCTTAAGCCAATCATATTATAAGAATTTGATTATGTCATTACAGGTATATAATATGAGGGCATTTGGAAAATCGGGAAGAGCCATCCACACCTGCCAGAGTTAGCACCATCAGCTCTCAGAGAAAGCCCATCTAATTAATCGAAGGCACCACCGTATTTTAGCTCAAAGTCCTCATTGAAGAAATTATAGAAATAAAACTTCCATGACAGCAGAATTAGCAGAAGTAAGGCGTTTGTGAAGAGAGCAGAGATGACAGAATATTCTAGAAGACCGTCTGTGTGAACTTGGAGAGATTTATAATTCATTGTTCTCTTATTAATTGGGTTATTAAGTGGGACTTGTGTTTATTTAAACAGTATTCCAGTAGAATTTAGACCAGTTAGGAAGTACTTACTAGTATAAGGGGGAATTGTCGGTTTGTTAGTAATTCTGTTAATTTGTTCACTGTTAGCCTTAAATAAATAAATGGTTTCTTGTTATTTGTAAAGTGGAGATCAGGGATTGTCTTTCTTTTAAGAACTTTTAACAGATTACGAGGGGAAAGGTGAGCTTCTCTGGCTGTTCCGGGGAGTAGATTGTGGCCCACACTTCTGAATAGACAGCTTGCACAATGAAAAATATGCAAACATTTATTTTTGTGTTATTTGAAATTGTATGCCTATTCAGCAGAAGCTATTAGGAACATAGGAAATACAGACGGGGGCAGTCAGTAAGCTCCTCAAGCCAACTCCATCATTCAACTAGATCATGACTGACCTTCCACCTCTACTCCCTTACCTCTGGATATCTTTATTATCGAGAAAGATATCAATTCCTTCTTGAATATACTCATTGACTAAGCCATCACTGCGCTCTGAAGTAAAGAATTCCAAAGATTCACCATCTCAAAATTTAAAAGAAAACCTTGCAATCAGTCTTAAATGGTCTAAATGTGGACTAGTTTAGTTTGGGATTATGGTCAGCATAGACTGGTTGGACCGAAGGGTCTGTTTCTGTGCTGTGTGACTATGACTCTAAATCTTATACTGAGACAATGCCCCGGTTCTAGATGTTTCTCCAACCTGGGGAAATACCTTTCATGCATCAACCCTGTTGAGTTCTGCAAGAACTTTTTGTGCTTCAAAATATAATGATTACTATTATGTTTACATATTAGGAAAAGAAAGATTGGGAATTCTGCTCACAAGATGGATGATTGTATGCTGGTGCTTCTGCATACAGGATAAACCCAAGTTACCACTCTTCAACATCAATGTCTTTTCAGCCAGTTACTAATAGTATGTATGCAGTAATTTGCTTTCAAAGTAGTACTACCTTGCCTATTTTTAGTATCCGTGGAATTTCGGTGAAACATACACATAATCTATGATACATAACGTCAATAAGATCAGCCCATTGTACCATGGCACAGGAGTACCCTCAAACAATTAGTTTAATTAGTTCCTTCTTTGGTAAAATACTGACCCTTATGGAGGCCAGATCATTGAGTACATTTAAGTCTGAGATAGATAGGCTCTTGATTATCAGGGGGATCAAGAGTTACGGGGAGAAAGCAGTTGAGGAACTTATCAGCCATGATTGAATGACGGAGCAGACTCGCTGGGCCGAATGGCCTAATTTCTGCTCTTATGTCTTATGGTCTTTAAGAGTGCACTCAAATACTACAACAGCTGTAAAATGGCTGAAGTATCGTCAAAAGTTCCTAAAGACTAACAAGTCAGAGCTGTTGACTCAAGCTTTGAAAGAAGCTTCACACTTAAATGAACTAAATTTATGCTTCATAAATACATCAGCTGCACTTACCTCTATATCTATGGTATAACTGTTCTAATCTCTTTCTATCCAATGAACCTTTCAGACTTTCACGCACATAAAGTTCTGGATTTTGAAAAAAATTGTCTGTAGCAACATCTAATTTCCAGTCATTCTGCGATAAACAACATACTGCAGTTTTCTCACTGGACTGTGTGAAGACCATAAACTGACGCACTTTATCCTTCTGTGAGGACTTCAGCTTGTTCTGCATAGGATAAAGGAACAAATTGTTAGTGCTTTAGCTTATGCATTATTTATTTAGACAAGTTTCACAAATATGCAGATGCTTAAGTCTCACAAGCAGATCCCAGAACATACAGCAAACACCACTGCCAAAAAAGCTGATCCAGCCAACATTAAAAATTTAACTTTTAAAAAGAGTTGAAGCCTTTTAACCACAGATACCTATTGCAATAATTTACATAATTGATGCATCGCATATGGTTAATTCTTTCTTACATTCTTCACTATATTTAGCATTCGTCCAGTGTTAGTCATTCATTTCACATAATACGAAGCATTTAAAACATAACTACATATGTAAAAAGGATGCTACGCTGCACAAATACTTATGGATTTAACTTTGCAGAAAAGTTTAACAATGTAAGTTCAAAGCTTGCCGATTAACTCACTTTCAGAACTAAGTTTCCTAGTTTTGAATCAGAGTTTTAAACAAAACATTGCTTAAATGCGGGTCATTAGAAGTTGAAGAATCAGTCAATGACATTAATTTACTCAAATCATACAATGAGATCATGGAGGAACATAGATAACAAGGAAATTTTCCATTTAGACTACACTCAACTGAGCCAGACAGAGTGATGTAGGTAAATAAAGTACAGCAATCAGAATTTTCTGTATAAAATGTGATAATCTGAGGTTACTTTGTTTCTAAACAGAAATAAAAACAAATAATAATGGAATAGTACATTTCCCATTAAACTCACCTTTCACCTCATCTATGTCAACTGAATGAACAGAAATTATGGAAAACCTATGGCAACAGATGTTGTACTGAGAGACACTACAGAAATGCAAGGTTTTTTTTAATGTTGCCAGTGATCCAGATTTGGAATGCACTACCAATACATATGGTGGAAGCATATTCAATCATGGATTTCAAAAAGGAATTGGATAATTATCTGAAGAGAAAAGATTGCAGGGCTACAGTAAAGGAAGGGGGATTCTCACCGAGTTGCTCTTCGAAAAAGTCAGCATGGACACAACAGGCCAAATAACTTCCTCCTGGACTGTAAAAAATAATTCTACAATTCTATTGCAGCTGTTAAATGCTCAATCCATCTGCTTGCCAAATACGAGTCAGAGTTATACAGCCCTTCGGTCCAACTTATCCATGCCAACCAGACATTCTGTTCTGACCTAGTCCCATTTGCCAGCATTTGACCCATATCCCTCTAAACCTTTCCTATTCATATACCCATATGAATTCATATACCTTTTAAATGTTGTAATTGTACCCACCTCTATCACTTCCTCTGGCAGTTCATACCATGCACACACCACCCTCTGCGTGAAAAAGTTACCCCTCAGGTCCTTTTTAAAATCTTTCCCCTCTCACCTTAAACCGGTGCCCTCTAATTTTGGACACCCCCAACCTAGGAAGACAACCCTGGCTATTCACCCTATCCATGCTCCTCATGACTTATAAGCCTCTCTAAGGTCACCCCTCAGCCTCCAACGGTCCAGGGTTTTAAGCCCCAATCTAATCAGCCTGTTCCTATAACTCAAACCCTACAGTCCCAGCAACATCCGTGTACATCTTTTCTGCACCCTCTCAAGTTTAATAACATCTGCCTTATAGAAGGGTGACCAGAATTGTACACAGTCTTTAAAAGGTGGCCTCATCAACGTCCTGTACAGTCGCAACATAGAACACAGAACAGTACAGGCCAGGCCCTTCGGCCCACGATGTTGTGCCCAACTTTTACCCTAAAACTAAGATCTATCTAACCTCCACCCCGACCTTATACTATCATCCACATGCCTATCTAATAGCCGCTTAAATGCCCCTAATGAGGCCGACTCCACTACCTGCTCCGGCAATGCATTCCACGCCCCTGCCACTCTCCGAGTAAAGAACCTACCTCTGACGTTTCCCCTATATCTACCTCCACTCACCTTAAAACTATGCCCCCTCATAATAGCTATCTCCACCCTAGGAAAAAGTCTCTGGCTGTCCACTCTATCTATACCTCTGATCATTTTGTACACTTCTATCAAGTCAGTAATCTTTTTCACTGTCACCAAACCACCTATTTTGGTGAAATCTGCAACCTTACTAACCATGCCTCCTATATAAGAAAATCAAATTCATATAAATGTCCAAAAGCAATGGACCCAGCACCGAACCTTGCAGCACACCACTGGTCACAGGCCTCCAGTTCACCACCACCACCCTCTGTCTCTTATCTTCCAGCCAATTTTGTATCCAATTAGCTAGCTCAGCCTGAATTCCATGTGATCTAACCTTACTAACCAGTCTTCCATGCGGAACCTTGTTGAACGCTTTGCTGAAGTCCATATAGCCAATGTCTACCACTATGCCTTCTTCAACATTCTTTGTCACCTCTTCAATTTCCCATGCAAGTAGTCATAATGACTATCCCCATCAGTCTTTGTCTTTCCAAATGCATGTAAATCCTGTCCCTCTGAATCCTCTCTAATACCTTTTGTACCGCTGATGTACGGCTCACCGAACTATTGTTCCCTGGCTTTTCCTTACAGTCTTTCCTAAATAATGGCACCACATTAGCCAACCTTCACCTAGCACATCACCCTTGGCTGTCGATGATACAAATATTTCAGCAATCTCTTCTCTAGCTTCCCAGAGTTCTGGGAAATATCTGATCAGGTCACAGGGATTTAACTACACTTATGTGCTTTAAGATGTCTAGCACCTCCTCTTAAAGTCATAGAGTCCTACAGCACGGAGACAGGCCCTTTGGCCCAAACTGGTCCGTGTTGACCAAAATGTCCATCCACACTAACCCCATTTTCCTGCACTTGGCCCGTATCCTTCGAAAGCTTTCCTTTCCGTGTATTTGTCCAAATGCCTTCAACTGTAGTTAATGTACCCACCTCAACCACTTCCGCAGCCAGCTCATTCCATATGCGTACTACCCTCTGTGTGGAAAAAGTTGCCCTTCAGGTTCCCACGTATTCTTTCCCCTCTTAACTTAAACTGATGCCTTCCAGTCCTCGATTCCCCAGCCCTGGGAAAAAGACAGAGTGCATTCACCCTATCCATGCCTCTCACGATCTTATACACTTCTAAAAGATACCCCCTCAGTCTCCTACACTCTAAAGAAAAATGTCCTAGGTTGTCCAACCTTTCCCTATAACTCAGTCACTTGAATGCTGGCAACATCCTTGTAAACTTCTTCTGCACTCTTTCCAGTTTAATAACATCCTTCCTATAGCAAGGTGACCAAAACTGAACACAATATTCCAAGCGCGGCCTCACCAACATCCTGTGCAACTGCAACATAACTTCCCAACTTCTGTACTCAATGCCCTGACTGATGAAGGCCAGTGTGCCAAAAGCCTTCTTCACTGCCCTGTCTACCTGTGACTACACTTGCAGAGAACCATGCACCTGAACTCCAAGGTCCCTCTGTTCCACAACACTACTTAAGGCCCTATCATTCACCATGAAACTCCTACCTTGATTTGACTTTCCAAAATGCAACACCTCATACTTATTTATATTAAACTCCATTTGCCATTTTTCGATCCACTTCCCCATCTGACGAAGATCCTGCTGCAATTTCTGATAACCTTCCTCACTGTCCATGATACCGCCTGTTTTAATGTCATCCGCAAACTTACCAATCATGCCTCGTACATTCTCATCCAAATCATCAATATAGATAACAAACAGCAATGGGCCCAGCACCAACCCGAGGCACACCACTAGACCTCCAGTCATACAAGCATCTTTCCAGTATTACCCTTCACTGCCTACTATCAAGCCAATTGTGTATCCAATTTGCCAGCTCTCCCTGGATTCTATGTGATCTAACCTTCCAGAGCAGCCTGCCATGTGGAACCTTATGAAAGGCCTTACTGAAATCCATATAGACTGTGCCTACCACCCTGTCCTCATCAACCTTCCTGCTCACTTCATCAAAGAACTCTAACAAATTTGTGAGGCATGATCTCTCACGCACAAAGCCATATTGACTACTCCTAATCAAACCCTGTCTTTCCAAATGCATATATATCTTATCCCTCAGAATCTTCTCAAGCAACTTACCTACCACAGACGTTAAGCTTACTGGTCTACAATTCCCAGGTTTTTCTTTGCACTCCTTCTTGAAAAAGGGCACAACATTCACTACCCTTCAGTCTTCCAGGACTTCACCCATGGCTAACAGTGATGCAAATATATCAGCAGGGCCCCCACAATTTCTTCCCTAGCCTCTTGCAGGGTTCTTGGATATATCTGGTCAGGACCAGGAGAGTTATCCACCTTCATACATTCTAATACTTCCAATACCTGCTCTACTGTGATGTGGACTGTCCCCAAGATATCGCCACTAACTTCCCCAAGTTCCCAAGTCTTCACGTCTTCCTCCACGGTAAACACAGCGGAGAAGTATTATTTGGTGGCCTCACCCTCTCTTGTGGTTCCACACATACATGTCCACTTTGGGCCTCTTCTATAATATGAACTCTTTTTAAGACATCAGTATTTATTTCCCCAAGTTTCCTAGCTTCCATGCCCCTTGCCACAGTAAATACTGACAAAATATTCATTTCGTATCTCACCCATCTCTTGTGGTTCCACAACATAAGGCCACATTGATCTTTAAGGGGTCTTATTCTCTCCCTATTTACTCTTTTGTCCTTAATGTACTTGTAGAATCTCTTTGGATTCTCCTTTTCTCTATTTGCATGAGCTATCTCATGTCTTCTTCTTGCCCTCCTGTTTTCCCTCTTAAGTAAGTGCCTACTGCCCTCATACTCCTCTAGGGATTCACTTGATCCCAGCTGGCCCTCCTTCTTATGTATACTCCTACTGCCCTCATAGTCCTCTAGGGATTCATTTGATCCCAGCTGTCTTCTTTTTCCTTGACCCTAGCCTCAATTTCTCTAGTCATCCAACATTCTTTACACCTACCAGCCTTGCTTCACACTAACAGAAAGATACTGCCTCTGGACTCTCATTACCTCATTTTTTGATGTCTCCCACTTCCCAGCCATTCCTTTCCCCGCGAATACCTTCCCCCAATCAACTTTTGAAAGTTTCTGTCTGATACTGTCAAAGTTGGCCTTACTCCCATTTAGAACTGATCAAAAAGTTAAAGTTCTATCTTCTTCATTAACTATTAACATAAAATACAATTCTGATTAGTATATTAAAGAAATCCATTTTGATGAAAAAATACATGAATAACGTAACTGTACATATTTCAAATTACAGAATTGAGATTGAGAGCAGAAAACCTGGGTTGGAAACAACAGTGCTAAATTTAAATATGGTAATTACAAAAGAATGGGGGCAGAGTTGGCAGAAGCCAAGTCAGAGTGAACTGGAAGAGGAGTTTAGCAGAAAAAACAAACAATGGCAGATGTTAAGGAAAAAAGTAGTTGACTTGCAATAAATATACAGCTTAGTGAGGAAGATGGATTCCAGGAAGGAGATAAATTCACCATGGCTTTGCTAAGGAAGCTTGAAGGTTGTATGAAATTGAATGAAAAACATACAACATGGCATAGGTTAGTGGTACACTAGAGGATTGGTAAAGTTTTGAAAACCAATGAAAGATGACCGAAAAATTAATAGGGGGTGAAAATAAACTGAGGGTAAACTAGCAAATTATACAAAAAGGATAGCAAAAGTTTCCTTAAAAATATAAAATAGAAGAGGAAGACCCAGAGACCCTTTAGAGAATGAGGCTGGCGAAATAATAATGGCAAACCAAGAAAGGGCAGAGAAGGTGAATACATGATTTGCACCAGTCTTCATAATAGAAGACACTAAAAGCATTCCAAAGTGGGTGGGAAGAGGAAATAAATACAATAACTAGGAAAAATGTGACAGGGAAACTAATGGCCTAGTCCCCTGGATCTGATGTGATGCATCCTTGGACACTAAAGAAAGTAGCTACAGAGATAGTGAATACACTGGTAGTCATCTTCCAACAATCCCTAGATTTTGGAAAAGTCTCAGTGTATTTGAAAACTATCGACATTACACCATTTTTGCAAAAAAGGGACACAAAAAAATAAGTAACTATAGGACAGTTAGCTTAACATCTGTCATTTGGAAAATATAGCATATGATAAAGATGTAATAGCAGAGCATTAGAAGTATATTATATAAGCAAGCAGAGTCAGCATGGCTCCATGAAGGGGTAGTCATACAGAACAAATTTATTACGACTATTTAAGAAGGTTGGATGCAGGTTAGTTAAAGGGAACTTGCAAGTGTAATATACTCGGTTTTCCAAAATGAATTTGATAAGGTACTGCACACAAAGTTACTTAGTAATAATAACAGTCCGGGGTGTTGGGGGTAGGTTATCAGCAAGAATAGAAAACTGGCTAACCAACAGAAGACAGAGTTGGGATAAGAGAGCATTTTCAGAACGGCAACGTGTAACTAGTGAAGTGACACAGAGATCAGCGCTAGGGGCACTGTTATTTACATTATAGATTAATGATTTGGATGAAGGAAGTGAATGCATTATCGCTAAGTTTGCCGAGGACAAAATCAGGCAGGGAGAGTGGGATGGGATGGCACAAAGAGTTTACAGAGGGATATAGTCAAGTTAAGTGTGTAGATAAAAACTTGGTTGATAGAATATAATGTGGGAAAATGTGAGGTTATGCACATTCCATAGAGGAGTAAGTATGATTTAAATACAGAAAGCTGCAGCACAGAGGAATTTGGGGGACCTTGTGCACAACTCAAAAAGCTAGGACACAAGTTCAGCAGGTAATAGATATGCCAAATGGAAAGTTGGCCATTACTAAAGCTGCAAGACACTAGCAGACCACACCGAGAAAACTATGAACGATTCTGGTCTCCTTATCCAAGGAAAGATATACTGGCATTGGAAATAGTTCAAAGGTACACTAGGTTGACCCTGGACATGAAAATCTTCAGCTTTTCTTATGAAGGAATGTCAAGTGGTTGTTCCTACACTCATTGCAATTTCGAAGAATGAGAAGTGACCTTATTGAAGTGAACAAGATTTGTAGGGAGCTTGGCAGTGCAAATGCTGAGAGTATGTTTCTCCATACAGGAGAGCCTACAACCGGAGTAGAGTAAAGAATCGTCCACTTAAGACAGAGATGAGGAGGAATTTTTTTCTCTGAGGACTGTGAATCTATGG
This sequence comes from Rhincodon typus, assembly GCF_021869965.1. Lineage (NCBI taxonomy): Eukaryota > Metazoa > Chordata > Chondrichthyes > Orectolobiformes > Rhincodontidae > Rhincodon > Rhincodon typus. The sequence goes on along the minus strand of NW_025968633.1, from coordinate 6,445 downwards.
AATTCTTCGCTGCAGAGGACTGAAAGACTGTCTCATCAAGTCTATTAAAAGGCTGAAATAGATTTTTTTAAACCAGTAAGGAAATTAGGAGTTATGGGGAAAACAGCAAGAAAGTGGATTTGAGGATCAGATCAGCCACGATCTTATTGAACAGCAAAGCAGACTCAACAACCCCGGACGCCAGGTATCCGCTGTTCCCGATGTGGCCTCCTCTACATCGGGGAAACCAAGCGGAGGCTTGGAGACCGCTTTGTGGAATACCTACGCTCGGTTCACGACAAACAACTGCACCTCCCAGTCGCGAACCACTCCAACTCCCCCTCCCACTCCTTGGACAACACGTCCATCCTGGGCCTCCTGTGGTGCCACAACAATGCCACCCGAAGGTTGCAGGAACAGCACCTCATATTTCGCTTGGGAACCCTATAGCCCAATGGTATCAATGTGGACCTCACAAGCTTCAAAAACTCCCCGCCCTCGACCGCATCCCAAAACCAGCCCAGCTTGTCCCCGCCTCCCTCACCTGTCCGTCCTTTCTCCCACCTATCCACTCCTCCCACCTCAATCCCCACCCCCACCTCCTACCTACCAGCCTCATCACTGCCTCCTTGACCTGTCCGTCTTGGACTGACCAACCCCCACCTACACTCACCTTTACCAGCTCCATCCCCTCCTCCTTGACCTGTCCGTCTCCTCTCCACCTATCTGCTCCTTTATCCACCTTCCATCCACCTCCTCCTCTCTCCCTATTTATTTCAGAATCCCCTTCCCCTCCCCCATTTCTGAAGAAGGGTGCAGACACGAAACGTCAGCTTTCCTGCTCCTCTAATGCTGCTTGGCCTGCTATGTTCATCCAGCTCTACACCGTGTTATGTCAACAACCCAAATGTCCTAATTCTGCTTCTATGTCTTATGGTAACCACTCACAGCACCAACTTGTTGTCTCTGCTACGAATGCAATTGTTACATTTCTGCAAAGGGAATTGCTGCTTTGGTAACACTTCATGGCTAACAAAACACATGCAAAAAACTACATTCATTAATGCCTCGAGTCATTATAAACATTGCAGAGACAAAGATTTTTGAAAAGGGACATAGCCAAAGCAAGAAATACCAGATTCATTGACTAAAAGCTTGATGAAAGAAGTGGTTCTAGAAGGTATTAAAAAAAAAGTGAGGTTGAAACGTGAAAGAGTTTAAAGAGAGGGATTATAGGCTTGGAGGTAGTTAGAACGTAAGAAGTGACAAGACTTCTTTAAGGGAAGCATTTTAAATGTGAGTCATCAAGAGACAAGAAGTCAATGCAAGTCAGCAAGAACATGCAATGGAAGAAAAAATCTTAGTGCAAGACATGATATCCACTAAGGTGAGATCATAGAGAATAACTGAGGTTGTCCCAATACTTTGTGGCTTAAACAAAGGTTGACAGTCAAGTAAGGAATCTTTTGACAGAGGTGTGGTCATAAGTTCAAAAGAGTTCTTAGAAAGGTTGAGCTGGGTATCATCAAAAGACTCAAGGAAGCTGATTTTTTTGTCTGCAGATATGTTGCAAATGGGTAGCATATAGAAAGAGTAGGAAAGTTAAGGTTGGAAACTTGGGTCAGCCAGGGTTCAGCTCATCTGCTATTGAAACCCACATTGACAGTGGCTACCTCTAGGCTTGACCATTCCAACATACCTATGGTTGTCTCCTACATAATTCCCCCTGTGAATACAAGTCTATCCAAAACTTTGTTGCCTGTGTTTTAAGTCACTGCAAATCATGTTCTTCATTATTCTTGTACTCAGTGATCTATAAAGACTCCTAGTCCAACAAATCTGGACTTTAAAATTCTCATTTCAAAGTATGTCAGTACTTTTTCCCTCCCCATCTGTAATCTCCATCAGCTCCACAGCCCTCAGAGTTTACCGATCTCCTCTATTCTGACCTCTAGTGCATTACCAGTTATAATACCTCAACCAATAATGCCCATACTTACCAAGATACTTCCACTTACCAAGATCCCATGCTCTTGAAGTCCCTGTCTAACTTTCTCATCTTAATGACACTCCTTAAAACCCCATTCTTTGACTAAGCTTTCGGTCATTGGACTTTGTTGCTCCTTATAGCATTATGCTTCATTTCATTCTGCTCCTCTGAGGTGCTTTTGGACATTTCATTATGTTATGTCCTAAGATAGTACAAGTTGTTGCTTTGACATCCAAGATTCAGAGATGCAAGAAAGACTTGCAGCAAAATGCTCTAGATTCAGTGAGGTTGAGAAACACATTAAATTAGATAAGAGGGAGAA
>NW_025968633.1:0-3754 GCF_021869965.1 Rhincodon typus | reverse complement strand
TGTTCATCCAGCTCTACACCTTGTTATCTTAGAGGAAAAGACAGAAGCTCTGACAACTCCTGAAGATGGAGTATAGGAGAGTTTTACATTAATGTCCACCTTAATGGCCAAAAATAGAGAGTTAAGTAGCTGAGGAAACAATATGTTCTATGTTAGTAACAAGGAAATTTAAGGCATCATCATGTTTGTTATTAGGCAGGAGGATGGTGGAAACAAAGAGAAATGTTCAAAGGAAACACAGTCTTATTTTAAACACACCAGATGATCAAAAAGAGCAGTTTTGGCAGAGAAGGAGGCCCAAGAAAGCTCCAACAAAATCTGGCAATGGATGGCTTGCAGGACTGAAGTGAAGACTGAAATTGTGAAAGGGTGCGAAGTCTCAATAATGACACTTCTTTAAAAAATTATTTTCAGAATACGAGCATCCCATCAAGGCTCACATTTATTGTCCATCCCTAGTTGTCAATTAGTGGTTGGACATAACATTCATCAGCTCACACAAAAAAGCAGTTAAGTGTCACCATGTTGGGGTTGGCCGAGGGTCACGTCAACCATGCAGAAAATGGCACCAGGTTTTCATGCCCAAAGGTCATTAACAAACAAGCTGGATTTTACCAAAAACTTAATAGTTCATGAGAACTCTTACAGATAGCAGCATTTCATTAAAAGAAAGTTCAATTTCGCATGCGATATTTCAAATCACATTCTCCATAGGATTAGTCCAAATTTCTGATTATTGTATTAGACCAGCATCTGATCTCCTACCATACTATCGGGGCAGTGCAAAGAAAGGTAAGAAACGGAGGTATCTCAGGAAAATAAATCATCCTGATGAAGTTGGAAGGAAGCAGTAGAGAATGAGAATTTTAAAAAATAGCTGAGTCAAGATATTATTCAAACTAGGTACCAGAATTAGAATGAGCAGGACAGAGAGAAAAAAAATCAAAGCAGAGACTTAGTCTTGAGTATCACACTTCACCAGCATCAGTTTGGGTGATACAGGTGGTAGAAAGTATAACCAGTTAGGAAAGCATTAGTAAAGAACAAGGTTTCACCCAAAGAACTAACTTTCTTTCAAAGCCAGGATGATCCAGATATGATTCATCCATAATAAGACTGTTCAATGAATGAACAAAACATTCTAGACAGAAACATTAAGTGCAGTGATCCTTAATCTACTAGTCCAAAGGGACATCAGTGAGGGTAAGTGAAATGCAAAAGCATTTGGTGAGGTTAGTCCCTGTTGATTTTAACTGGTGGCATAATGAATCTGGAGAACACTACGTGAAGAATACAGCTAAGGCCAAGAAGCTATTAGATCAGTGGAGATGAATGAGTAGGTTTATAGAGCAGCTGCATTGAAGATCAGGAGCTTAAGGATTCAGGCCCATCAGGTCAAGCAAGTCAATGAACAACTAGAAGCGAAACAGCAAAGATAAAAACAAATAACCATCAATCAAGACAATTGAGCAAATGAGAATAGTATCCAGAATGGGATGAGAATCAGCAAAAACAGATCAGATCGAACCAAAAGATGTGAAGTCTCGGGGAGGAATGTAGTAAAGAACCTACAAGAGAGACACCAGGTAACAAAATAGGTGTACAGAACTCCATTGAATACAATCTCAGTATACAGTATTTGCAAATTAAGGTAGAGTACAGAAAAACAGAGAACTGGGATTAAGTTCAGATGTAAAATCTATCCGCAGCAGAATGAAAATGAAAATCCATATCCTTTGTTCAGTAACATTTTTAAGAGCTTGCAATAACTATGTTGTAAAATATTCTTTCAGTATACAAATAAAAACAACTGAAACTTTTAAACATACTTGATCTTTGACATGACTAAAATTATACTTTAATTATGTTTTAATTTTCCGAACAAAATATGGCCTAGGTGATCTAACACGGAGTAAAAATTGTGTCCTGACTCTACTTATGCACAGTCAAATCAAATGTATACATAAGAAGCCACAGCTTCACCGTCTCTACCTCAAAATGAATAGTGCAACAAAATGTTAGCAAAGACATCACCAAGTATGTTTTGGCCCTCCCTTTGAAAAACTAAAAATAGCTCTGATGCCAAAAACAGGATTGATCTGGCACTTCCCAATGACATTACAACATGTATTTTTGGACTGAAACCTAAGATGTAATGTATCTGGCAAATGAATTAGTTGTCATGTTGAGGTTCAGAATTCACATGTACTTTTTAAAATGTTACAAAATCTGAAACCGCTGCATTTAATTATCAAGTGTTTCATAGCTAAGAAATAAGAAACCATAGAAATAATTGCAATGTTTAAATGGTTTCAGACATGAGTTGTACAAGTCAAATAAAAGCTAGAACTTAAGATCTTAAATAACTTTAGAAATTTTATGACAGCAATTTGCAACAAGCAAATTCAAAGATAAATAGCTAACCTTAAAATCTAATTCCATAGTACCATTCAGAAAATCAGCCAAGATAAAAAGACAACAAAAATTTTATATTACAATTCGTCTTCAAAAGTAAAATGTAGTCACCATGCTGAGGTTTAAACAAAATTAGGAAATCCTTCATGCATAGATCAGAATTTTCTATTCAAATGTTATGCTCCAAAAGTTCATGAGCTTTAGTACAATTAACTGGAATTCTCAGCATATTCAATCAGAGGTATTAAAATGTGGATGTTTTAAATTCTGCACGATGGAAGATTGCTACAATATGTACAAGATTCCTATACAAAAAAAGCTCTGTTCTAAAATCTACTGAATCAGTATGAGGCACAATAATATCACAGCCATATAACAATGTTGAGAAACATGATTCCAAGTAGGAAAAAGTCAGAATTAGTGGGATCCCTCTATTGTTCCATTGAAAATATAAACAAAATCACACAAACTTTCAAAATTATAACTTTATGAAATGCATCTAAATGTTCCACATGTGAATACAAAATCTAGCTTTAAAAAGTAACTTACAACAACATACTTCCTAGGATTAAATACTTATGTTTTTCTTTTAAATTTAACCACTAAGAAAACTTACAGATCAATGCATATTGAAATGAAGTAACAAAATTTGCCCTGGTTCACCAATATCTCTTGAAGTACTGAATTCCAAAAATACACTAAACTAGAAACTTCCTTTTTTGTCAATCTTAATATCTTAAGAAAAATAGATGGAATTTATTTTTGTTTTGGCAACTTATTTCCCTCCCTTTAACATCAACAACTTGTCAACATACATATTTCACATGTCCCAGATGTTTGCGGGTAGCTCATCTGTATGGCAATTCAATACCATACAATCTTTGGGAGCATCTCAGCTGATCCCAATCCAGACATCCTTATCCAACGTCCACACAAATGGGACTTCAAGGTTAGGTTGCTGACAGCACTCACTAGTAGGAACCCAAAGATGGTTTTTCCCTCACTAACCCAGCAGCTCAAAATAAATGCAGAACCCCAAATTGCAAATTGGCTGGAATCAACTCACTCAGGCCAGGATAAAACCTAGGATCTTCCTAGGAAAAACAGAAATGTTAAAAAAAGATAAACACAATGCTTGCATACATAATTAAAATTAAGCTGAAATTCTGATAGCGAAGGATCCAATGAAATTTCACTAATGAGATCCTGAGTTGGCCAAGTAGCAGGTAGCAGAGTGTGACAGTCAAGGGGTGTTTTTTCTGACTAAAGCCCTTGTCTGGTGGGGTTCCACAGGGATCAGTGTTGGACCCTTGCGATTTAGACTTGAATGTAGGAGGGT
>NW_025968632.1:0-22477 GCF_021869965.1 Rhincodon typus | reverse complement strand
CATGGATAGAGGTTTGGTTGACCAGTAAAAAACAAAGAGTCAGGGTAGGGTCTAGGCCCGAAACGTCAGCCTCTCTGCTCCTATGATGCTGCTTGGCCTGCTGTGTTCATCCAGCCCTGCACCTTGTTGTCTCGGATTCTCCAGCATCTGCAGTTCCTACTATCTCTGATTCAATATCTCCTCTGTAATATGGATATTTTTCAAGATGACGCTATTTATTTCCCCATGTTCTGTATTTTCCATATCCTTCTCCACAGTAAACACTGATGCAAAATACTCTTTTGCCCTTAATGTATTTGTGGAATCCACTTGGATTCTCCTTAATCCTATTTGCCAAAGCTATCTCATGTTCTCTTTTTGCCCTCCTGATTTCCCTCTTAAGTACACTCCTACTGCCTTTATACACTTCTAGGGATTCACTCAATCTCTGCTGTCTATACCTGACGTGCTTCCTTCTTATTCTTAACCAAAACCTAAATTTCTGTAGTCATCCAGCATTCCCTACACCTACCAGTTTTGGCCTTCACCCTAACAGGAACATACTGTCTCTGGACTCCCGTTAACTCATTTCTGAAGGCTTCCCATTTTCCAGCTGCCCCTTTACCTGCAAACATTCACCTCTTGAAAGTTCTTGCCTATAACCATCAAAATTGGCCTTCTTCCAATTTAGAACTTTTAGATCCAGTCTATCCTTCTACATCACTATTTTAAAACTAATAGAATTATGTTCACTGGCCCCAAAGTGCTCCCCCACTGACACCTCAGTCACCTACCCTGCTTTATTTCCCATGAGTAGGTCAAATTTTGTACCTTCTCTAGTAGGTACATCCACATACTGCATAAGGAAATTTTCTTGTACACACATAACAAATTCCTCTTCATCCAAGTTCAACACTATGGCAGTCCCAATCTATTCAAGGTTTGAGTGAAGATTTGTAGTTCGGGTGCTGGTTGTGGATATTGGTAAGTTCACCAAGCTGGGAGGTTTGATAACAGAGGTTTCATCCCCTTACTAGGTGACATCCTCAGTGCTGTGGAGCGTCCTGTGAAGGGCTGTTGTCTTGTGCTGCTTTGAATTTATATGGTCTAGCCTTTTAACCCACACTTTCAACTGGGACAACACTGCTATCATTGCACAAGCCAAACAAAGGACAGCCAGGGAATTCTTGGAGGCTTGGCATTCATCTGCGGACTTCATCAACAAACACATTGAATTAGACCCAATATACCGACGATTACAACGAACAGCTGGAACCGGCACCTACCGGAAGCAGCAAAAACCAGACCACATAAATTCGACCCGGCACAAGACAACAGCACTTCACAGGAGGCTCCAAAACACTGAGGATGTCACCTAGTAAGGGGACAAAACCTCTGTATTCAAATCTCCCAGCTTGGTGAACATACCAACATATAGTCGCAGCCTATGTTTGGAAAGTTAAAATTCCCTACCATAACCACCCTATTATTCTTACAGATAACTGAGATCTCCTTACAAATTTGTTTCTCAGTTTCTATAGTCTATAGAATCTATAGTCTATAAGGTGATCATCCCTTTTTTATATCTCTGTTCAACCCAAATAACTTCCCTGGACATATTCCAAGGAGTATCCTGACCAAGTACAGCTGCAATGTTACCCCTAATCAAAAACGCAATTCCCCTTCGTCTCTTGCCGCCCTTTCTATCCTTCCTATAGCATCTACACAGTGGAACATTAAGCTATCAGTCCTGTCCATCGTTGAACCATGTCTCTGTCATGTTCCCACCCATACTGTGAGTTCATCCGCTTTACCTGTTAGGCCTCTTGTATTGAAATAAATGCAGTTTAATTTATCAGTCCTACGTCATTCTCTGCTTTGTTCATGCCTACACTTACTGTTTGACTCATTTCTTTTCCCAACAGCACCAGTTCATCAGGCTGATCTTTTTCAATGTCCCTGGGTCCCACCCACCCCTTTACTAGTTTAAATCCTCGACCAAATCTCCCTGCCAGTATATTAGCTCCCTTCCAATTCAGATGCAATCCATCCTTCTTGTACAAGTCACTTCTATCCCAGAAGATATTCCAATGATCCAAAACTGTGAATCCTTCTCCCTGCACCAGCTCCTCAGCCATGCATTCATCTGCTCTAACCTCACTAGCTTATGGCATTAGGAGTAATCCAGGTATTACTACCGTCGAAAGCCTATTTTTTAAATTCCCGCCTAACTTCCTACAGTCTTTCCGCAGAATCTCCTATGCCTTTAGTTCCAATGGGTACAATGACTTCCTGCTGGTCCCTCTCTCCTTTGAGAATATCCAGCACCCTCTCAGAGATATCCTTGATCCTGGCTCCAGGGAGGTAACACACCATTCTGATATCTCACTGTCGGCCGCAGAAATGTCTGTCTATGCCTCTGACTAGAGAGTCCCCTATCACATTCGATCACTTGGAACCTGGCATACCCTGCGTTACATTACAGCTGGTCTCAGTACCAGGAACCTGGCTGTCAGTGCTACACTCCCCTGAGAGTCCATTACCCGCTACATTTTCCAAAACAGCATACTTGTTTGAGATGGGAGTAGCCACAGGAGACTCCTGCACTACCTGCCTCCTTCTCCTACCTTTCCTGGAGGTAACCCATCTACCTGACTGTATCTTTGGTTTATCTCCCACCCTGAAACTGCTATCCATCACATCCTGTAGTTCCTGCAAATTTCTTATTGCTTCTAACTGCCGATCCATGCGGTTCGAGAGGATTCATAACCAAACACACTTCCTGCAGACATTATCTTCAGTAACATCTCCCTAATCTCCCACATCCAACAAGAAGAGCATATCACTCTTCTAAAGGCCACCTCAACAATCTACAGACCCACAAAATAGCACAGTCTTGCTGCTCTAATACCACTGCTCCCAGTGAGCTTAGTATCTATGTTTTTATATTTTTAAAGTTTAATCAAGAGATAATCTCAATTAAAACATATAATCGAAAAAGAACCCACTCTACTCACTATTGTATATTTTAAAAAAAGTAAGGTTACACTTTGAAACTAGCCACTTAACAGCTCCCATGCTGTGAGCTCCACCCCCAGAGGTTTCTCCAAGGTCAGCTGTGAATTTGGCTGCTTGTTTATTTTTCTTGGAACAAAACTCTGATGCCCAGAGATACTTTAAACTAAACAGCAAAGGCAGCAGCCGCTCAGATTCACTGCTGGGTCAGAAGCAGTGTAGGTCTCTTTCTCCGTTTGAATCACTTCCCATGTGGTCACTACCCTTGGCTCCCTTCTTTCTTTTTAAAGTGCCGTAGTTTTGATCTTTTTTTCCCCCGGAGTTCCAAAACAATGCAACAGCTTATAAAACAGGAATTACTGTTCTTAGAATTCAAAGAAATCAGCTCGAACACTGAAAATACCACAAAAAAGGAGCTGCTGTTATAGTCACAAATTTTCCCCATCCTCCATCTTGGATTTTCCAGAACCCTTATTAATTCTTATTAAATAAACAGTTTTTCTTTTAAATTCCTGATACTTGTCATGAGGAATTGGTATGTAAGAGAAACAATCTGGTGCATACTCTGAAATCACCTGAGCTGACAAAGAACTTTATTGTTGTGATGCTATTCAAAGATTTCAAGAAATGTTTTCAATAGCTTAAAAGGTAGCTTTAATAACTGAATAATTTCAGGAAATCACTCTATTTCATGACATGATTTTCAACCAGGTCATGACTTTGAACACACAGGCTGGTTCTCAATCAGGAAGTTTGGACCTTTTCAGTGCATTTCCATTTAAACAACATCCAGCGGGAAATCTTGCTAATATGTGGTTGATGATGAGGAGGAAGTTAATGTCCTCAGATCTCCACAATAGATATTTGTTTTAACTGGAGCACATTAAATGGTGGTTAAATCATTTTATGAATTTGAAAGCAACTTGCAGGAAGAAGATGAATGCTAACCAATTATTAATTGATTCCATGTACCATGTTTTATACACAGGGAAATCATCCCTGGGAGTGACTTTATTCAGACTGGTAGAAATTTGCAATGGTTCTATTACAATAGATGGCGTGAAGATTAGTGACATTGGATTAGATGACCTGAGAAAGAAGCTATCCATTATTCCACAGGAGCCTGTGCTCTTTGTTGGGACAGTCAGGTATGTATCCAACTTGGCTAAGGACACTACTAATCTTGGTGGCATAATCTGTCAGGAAGTCTTGATGACACTATATGTGAGAAAAATCTTCATATATCTGAAGTTGAGATCCTGTGATAACATAACAGCTACATTAACAATTAATCCACATTATGGAGACTTGAGTTGTTTCTGTATTTATTTCAGGTCAAACCTTGATCCCTACAACCAGTACACTGATTTGCAAATTTGGGATGCATTAGAAAGAGTTCACATGAAAGAAAGTGTAAGTATCGGTCAAATCTGAGTGAAGTAATATAAATTTGCATTTATATTTCATCTATCTGTTAGGTCTTGTATGTCTATGGTGTTTAAAACCTCATGGTCTTCCTTTTGATGCAATAATTCTTTATAACTCGATGTCATCGGAAAGTTTCTGTGTCACATCACGGAAACAATATTTAATTGTTTTTAGTTCTAATGTTTTCATTGTAATATTTGTTAAAGAAGTGTTTATATAGCACCTTCAATACGGAAAAAGTGCTCCCAGGTGCTTCAAAGTGGTATATTTCGTTTTTGAAGACTCTGCAGTAATTTCTCTCTCAGCTGTGTGGGTGCGAGACCACACAGAAATATGGAATAGGATCAAACAGGCTGTACAAAACTTCCTTTCAGATATGCAAATGTGCAGTGCATGTCAATCTTAAAAGAACTGGGAAGTGCAATTAACAGGCCGTGCACAACAAACACAGATTAGAGGGAATATTAATTTAGAAAGAGACTGTCAAGATAACTTGAATAACTTGACAAGTTGTTTATGATAAGTCTCATCATACAATATTTTGTGGCAAGTTTTAGTTTTATCAATAGAACAAATTGGTTCTTGAGATATTTGAAGGAATATTGCATATCACTTTTGTATTACAAGAGACCCATGTCTGAATCACTGTTGTGTTTTAACTTCCATGGAAATTGAGCTTTAAAATTTTGTGAACTCCATTGGAAAAATGTTTTTTATTCATTTGAATGGCCTGGGTGCTAATTTCATTCTATGGATTAGTTGTATTCTCCTACTGCAGCAGGATGCATTCATGTGTAGCGCTCCCAACTCTAGAAGTGCACAACTTGCTGCAGTATTGTGGTACTTGCCATCTTCTTTTATGAAGGTGTTACATTCCAAGGAATTAGTGAGATCAATGCAGGTACAATAATGTACAAAGAAGATCACTAAAAATGTAATGAAATCTCACCTATTATACAGAGATTCTATCATCATGAATCAGTTGGAACATGCGCTTTTTTCTGGAATCAAAACAACCCCTACAAAATAGCTAGAAATTGGTCAATGATTGAGAGATATTTGTTATTCTCTGACAAAACTGAACACATCCTCACACAAAGACAAACGTATTATTCTGCATACTGGCAGCTCTAATTATTAAATCTTAACATTAACTGAAAATTACTGAACACACACTTGCTGATCAGTGAATTTTATTCCAAGTGACAGAAATTTAGTTGCATACAAAATCTCAAGACACAAGCTGCAGTAAGCGGCTTTAAGGCATGAAATTGAGTTTGGTCATAGCAATTATTTAGTGCTATAATTGCCATTTACGGATGAAAATGATACCCACTGCATGCACTCACACTTCCCACATAAATCACATTAGACCTCCTAATGGTGAAGATTTGAACTTATGTTTGTAAAGCAGACATTATTGTCACATGTTGATACCAGCAGAGCTATTTCATAGTTTTATTGACCAGCCAATGCCCTCTGTTAGCCTGATACAGTTGACCAAGTGTTAAGCAGCATGAAGGACTCTGCACCAGCACTATTTAGCAGGATCATCAACTCTGGTTGTCCCTTGAAGCTAGGAGGACTCTCACCAGAGAGTACAACTCATTACATGAACCTGTGCATGGATGCTTTTACCATGGGGAAGCTGTTATGCTGCAGCTACCACATGGTTCTACCTGATCATCAGGCTCTTGTGTTCTTACCACATACCATCAGTGTATTGGAAAGATTTACAGTGATAACCTGTTTAGCTACATCATGAATGCACCTTCTGTTGCCATCAGTCTGGCTGTGGGACTCCAACTCAGTGGCTCAGATGTGCACTGTGATTGCTACCACTGTGCAATAAGAACAAACTGAAATTCGTGTGGTTAGTTAATGATGTGATTTCTGCTGGTAGTTGGAGTAATTGTACATATTTTAGTGATTCCTAAAGATCTTTAAACTCGTTAAAGTTGATAGAGAGTGGTAGGGAATCACCATTCAGTAAGATCATGGCAGGCCCATTTGTGTTCCAAGTTCTATATTCCCAATTCTAAACCCAATAACCTTTGATTCCCTAGCCTCACAAAAATCCTTCTACCTCTATCTTTAAACATATTCAATAGCCCTGCTTCCACCATTTTCTAAGGCAGAGAATTCCAAAGCTGCACAGCCCTCTGAGGGAAATTACTTGCTAGTCTATATGTACTTTACAGTTCATTCTGTTCCTTTATTTAGACATAATTTATCTTGGTTATGATTTATATTAATATAAAAATAATGAAGTGGAATCTTGTTTGGTAAATTTCTAGATTTGGGGATCATTTCAGAAATGTTATTCTTTTAGCTTGTGACCAAAGGGAATGTAACACTAACAAGTGGAAATTATTCAATCACATTGCTAACTTGTGATAGTAGATAATGAACAGGCAATGGAAGTCAAAGTTGAGTTACTTGCCACAGAATTCCCAGCTTTTGACCAGTTCAGGAGTCACAATGGCCCAGATTTTTCAATGGCCTGATAATTTTTAATTCCAATATAGTTGTGAGTTGTGCAAGGGCACCCTGTGGAGTTCCTATCAATGCAGATGCTGAAGGAATCGCCTTGGTAATTGAAGATTCCACTGAGCTATTCCTCTACATCTGGAACCCTCCAAAAGTCTCAGTTTAAATCAAAGAAATCTGAGGTTTCTAATGAAATTAAGTAAGTAGTTATTCAAGAAAAGCTAGACTGTTAAATACATAGTCTAACTCCTGAATAACTATTCAATTGAGCCCATACACACCTCACAGATTCACAACTGCAATTCTCCCTGACCACTTACACCAACGCCCCACTCCCCACCAAACACCCTGACCTGACCCCCTGTTCCGCCACTTCCCCAACCTCCCTTCCTCTGCTGCTGGATATGCTCCTGCCTCTGTCAGATTTGCCAACTACCCACTTATCCCTGCTCCAACTGGTCCAGATTTCTCCCACCTGCCTGAACTACCTCAAACACTACATCACTTAGTTTGCCCCTTTTCCCTAGCCACTGAACACCCTACCCCTTTTCCACTTGATATCCTATCCACTTAACACTCTACTCACTACTCACCTGTCACCTAACCCATTACCCAGCTGACACATCATTTACCTGGCACCCTAGCATCATACCTACCTGCGCCCCTACTTCAACTAGCACCCAACCCCCTAACCATTTGGCACCTTATTCTCCCAGTACCCTGACAGCACACTTGCCTTGCCTACTTACTGTTTGTAGCAGCTATCAAAGTATCTGCCTGTATCTTTAAATATCACAATGTGGCGGCTGACTGCTGTGAAAGGAGGGCATGATTTGCCTTCCCTGAAAGCTCTGCACCACCAGAGAACTGTCAGAATGGAAGCATAGCTTCTTTTTCCTTAAGGAACCCTGATTGGAATCTCCTTTTAGAAATGGGAACTCCCTCCCTCCTTTAGTAAAAAGAAATGGCAGAATGGCAATCTTCATGAAATTTCCAACCCATTATTTGTATAGATTGTCTGGTTAAGTTGTAATCAATAATAATCCCCAAGTTGTTGATGGTGGAGGATTCTGTAACAATAATGCCTGCTTCTGTTTCTTTTTGAATTTGTGCATAGAAGGCTGCTTCAATGTCTGAGGTGTTGCAAATGGCACTGAACATAGAAAACATTAGCATCACTCTTCTTCTGATCTTACATTGGAGGGATGCTCATTGATGGAGCAGCTGAAGATGGTAGGACCTTGGAGACTAGCCAAAAGAACTGGGGGCTCTTGTGGCACAGTTGGAGGGTTCCTACCTCTGGGCCAACAGTCCCAGGACATATCCCACCTGCTCAGGAACTGTGTAATAAAATTGCTGATCAAGTTGATTAGAAAATATCTAGCCAGAGGATCTTTTGCACTTTTTTCCTTCAGCTGATTCCACTGTGCCAACTATGAGTCCAACCAGTGCAGAGTAGCCCCCCCAAATTGATTTCAGAATTGCTGATGCTTTTACAGGCCACGCTGGTCGAATATTGCCTTGATGTCATGCTCACCTCATCTTTGAATATTACTCTTCTGTCCACGATTGGACCAAAGCTGCACTGAAGTTCAGAGATGAAACATTCAGAGCAGAATCCAAACAGCATAGTGAGCATGTTATTTTTGAGTAAATGCTGCTTGATAGCAGGATTAACTACACTTTCTATCACTTTGGTGATTGAGACTAAACTCATTGGGTTTTTATGGCAGGACATTGGCACTTTCTACATTATTAAGTATATGGCAGTTTTTAGCTATACTGGAAAAGCTTGGCTAGAGGCCCAGTTAGTTTACGGCATAAAGCTTTGGGTATTACTGTCAGGATGTTGACAGGACCCACAACCTGGCTGTATCCATACTTTCAGCTGCTTCTTGGTATCACATAGAGTGATTCAAGTTTGCTGAAGACTAGAATCTGAGATTCAGGGGACCTTAGGAGGTGGCTAAAATGGATAATCCAGTCAGCACTTCTAGCTGATGATAGTTGCAAGTATATCAGTCTTGCCTTTCGCATTATGTGCTGGGTTCCCCTATCATTGGGTCTGGGGATGCTTGTATAACCCTCTCCTCTTTTAGTTAGCTGTTAACTGTCCACCATGATCATGACTAAATGTGATCGGACTGAAAAGCTTTGATCTCAGCCATTGAGTGTTGAATGACTTGCCTCTGTCTGTTGTATACTACTTCTGCTGATTGGCATGCATGAAGTACAGTGTTATAGCTTCATAGTTTGGTCCCTAATTCTTAGATATGCCTGGTGCTGCTCTTAGCATGCTTCTCTTCATTCTTCACTGAACCAGGTTTAATCCCCTGGCTTGAAGGTAATGGTAGACTCTGGGATATGCAAGCCATGAGGTTCCAGATTCTGATGAAATACAATCTTTCTCATGCTGATAACCACAGTGATGCCCAGTTTTGACTTGCTAGATCTGTTTGAAATCTATCTTCTGTAGATTGGCATCGTGCATAACATGATAGAGAATGTCCGCAACGTGAAGATCAAAGTTAATTGCTAGAAGAACTATGTGGTGGTCACAATAGTAACATAGATAAATGCATCTGGAACAGGTAAATCTGCAAGGCTGCGATCAAGGATTTTTTGTGCTTTTGATGGTTCTCGCTGGCTGCTGCAGGTGGCTGTGTACTTCAAGACTTCAGCTCTTGAACGACACTTGGCAATGGACTTTGAAGACCCCACCCAGAGTATATTCTGTGCCCACACTAACATCAGTGTTGGTTTGGGTACCATCCAATTTAGCTCCCTTTCTGTTAAGTTCTGTTTGCCCTCAAGATAAGGTCAGAACTACACTACTACCTGATTATTCTGAACAGGGATCAGGCAATCATTGCAGTTAGAAGAAGAGCTTAGTTCACATCCAACCTGTGCTACCCCTGATCTGGAAAAGTTCAATACTTAAAATGGGACTTCTTTCCATTCTTCAAATTTAATACTGTTCATACTAAAGAAAACAAGGCATTGCCAAAATTTTTATTATGAGAATGAAAAGGGATTTTTTGTCAATTTTTAAATTGATGTTACTAATTGTAGTTTGGATATATTATTTTACAGATAACACAACTGAATGAGAAACTCGACTTTGAAGTCACAGAAAATGGAGAGAATTTTTCTGTAGGAGAGAGGCAGTTACTATGTGTAGCTCGAGCCCTGCTTCAACACAGCAAGGTAATGATTTCAAAGGAAACCTTCAACAGTTTTTACTGCTAGAATAAAGCATTGATCAAATTGAAGATGGTTAATCATTTTGAAGTGTTGACAAGGTACAGGCATGAAATGCAGAACTTTTATTGAGATAAAATTAAGTACTTAATGAGAAGTGATTCTGTTTTCTGAATTTAAAGAAGGAAAAATAATTATGAATATTTATTGGAGAAGTGGAAACTTAAAGATATCAGAATTAAAGTGTTTAAATAATGTGGATGAGATTAGAACTAATGATAGCAGAATTGTTGTGAAATGAATTGTAGGCATTACATTACAGAAGATAGGGTGGGTGCTTTTGCTTTGTACCTTACTGGCAGATTTGAAGGTGGGAT
The DNA here is from genome assembly GCF_021869965.1 of Rhincodon typus. NCBI lineage: Eukaryota > Metazoa > Chordata > Chondrichthyes > Orectolobiformes > Rhincodontidae > Rhincodon > Rhincodon typus. Next base: position 11,987 of record NW_025968632.1, on the reverse strand, counting down.
CATGAAATCCAGCAGACTGGCCCTCCTGCCCTCCGCCTGCCAGCTATGTGCCCACTCCTGTTCTGTCTAAAATTTTACAGGGGTCTGAGGAATCTTCATGTGGTCCATTTGCCAATCATGATATTGAGGCCATTAAATGGCCAATTTAAGGGTCTAATCCTGATCTGCTGGTATTTTACCATCAGCACCTATAGGTCCATGTCATGTGGGAAGCTCACCAGCTTTAGCCACACAAATTGATGTTTTGCAAGAGGAAGGAACATCCTTTGCTAGGTCCCCTGGGCCCATCAGAAGCATCTGCACACCAACATTGTTTCCCTTCCTTTTTACCCCTTCCTTGAACTATTGAGCCCTAGCCCCTTATCCTCCTGCCTAGACCCTAGACTGTAAACATAACTATGCTTCTCAGTATGACGGGACTGCTCATAGTCACAGTGGTGGCCATCACTCCTACCTGCTGTCTTTCCAGAGCTGCTAGCTGTTTCCTGAATGGCATCTCTCCAAGGAAGACTTCCTACTAAGAAAGGGTGGAGGTTCTGCTTTAAAGCACTTAATATTACTTTCAGCATTAAATTGCTGTGTGGCAGCCATTGGGATAATCACCAGTCTAGTTCCCTAAAAGGCAGGTTTGCTACTCCCTATTAACTAAAGGCCTATGAATGAATTAGAATAACTCCCAACCAAAAGATTATGTTATGCCAACTAAAATGAAGTTTAATATACAACATCAGATATCCTCTATGAAGACAACCATCTGGTGATGGTGATTTTTTTTATGGAGCTATTTCTTTTCTATTGTAATTATATTCTTTGGGGAATTTAAAGATGCTCTGAAACATTGGGTGTTTAGACTGTACAAATAAAATGGCTGTAGATCCCATTCTTCCTAAGAAATGACTTTATTTTTATGAAAATGCTTTCATATCTGACCAGCCCAAGACAATAACATGTCAACAAGAAAGCTAAGGAGAATGAGGCATTAAGTCTAAATTATAGCTGCAACTCTTGTGGTATTTAGCTATTAGGTGTGGAAGCACCTGGGCAACAGTTCCCACAGAATCAGAGTACAGCAGAAATAATTTATGTCTTTTAAAAAAAAGTTATCAAGTGAAACAGGTATAGACATTCTTCTCAGCTGAAGGCAATGTAAGATTTTGTCAAAAGAACATTGAAGGAGAAAGTAATGTATAGCTGTATAATGAATAGCAAGATATGTAAGTATTGGGTGCCATAAGGACTTGCTACAAAAGCAGATAAAATGTGATGCAGAGATAACAAAGTGTGGAGCTGGAGGAACACAGCAGGCCAGGCAGCATCAGAGGAACAGGAAAGCTGACATTTCCTGTCGGGACCCTTCAAAAATTTCTGAAGAAGGGTCTCGATCTGAAACATCAGCATTCCTGTTCCTCTGATGCTGCCTGGCCTGCTGTGTTCTTCCAGTTCCACACATTGTCATCTCTGACTCCAAAATCTACAGTTCTTGCTATCTCTAAAATGTGATGCATATGCATAGCAAATGCCAAGCATGCAGAATTTAATGCTGATGCCTGTTTTAGAGGAAAAGGACTTGTATATTAATAGTACATGAATCTCTCAATTGTTGGAACGTAATACTAGATTAGCATAATTTAAAACACACATCGTATATTATAATCTGGATTAGACTTCATTTAGAATAATATTTCCCATTTTAGCCCTCTCAGATTATGGATGATGTAGAACCCTGTGAAAAAACACTTTCATGTAGATGCAGTAGAATGATACTTAGTTTAAAGACTTCTCGTATGTTGGACACAGAAGGCCTGACTTATTTTCTCAAAAAAAGTATGATTTTGAGCAGATATAATTGATGTCTTTTAAAGTAATGAAAGAAATAGATTTGGTTCATGAGGATTGACTTTAAATTATATAAAATGGATTAGGAGACAGTACTTGTGTATCTTTACATTAGCGTGTTTGAGTTTTTGAGTTACATTAGTGCAGAACTAGGTTAGATGTCAAGAAATACTTACGTTTTCCAGAGTCTGCAATCTATGAAACGTTTACAGCTCATGCAGTTAGCACAGATTTGCAAAAAACATTCCAAAGTGAGCTGAATAATGAGTTTGCATATAATGAAGAACCAGGTTGTTATAGATAATGTGCCTCCCAGTCAACCATGGTATTCTACAGTTGTTTGATCTTTCATTGGCTTTGGGGATACATGTGAGAAGTTGGAGTCTTCAGACTTTCCCTGGAATTTTTTTTTTTCTTATTTGCCTCCCCCAGGAAATTGCCAGGCTGATGCTGAGGGTTTCGGGATTCAGTTGAGGATCATAGTTTTTACAAAGTTTCATGCCCTTTCTTTTCATAAGATCATGACTTGCATTTCACTCAATGTCACCTTCCAGTTCAATGTTGTGAGTTTAAAAAATTTCCTTTTCTATATAGATTTTATTGCTAGATGAAGCCACAGCTGCCATTGATACAGATACTGACATGTTGATTCATAAAACCATTCAGGAGGCTTTTTCTGATTGTACAATGCTGATTGTAGCTCATCGTCTTCACACAGTATTGAACTGTGACAGGATCATGGTGCTAGATCAAGGCGAGGTAAGATGCTTTTGCCGGTCAGAGTTAAATTTGAAAAAGATTAAAGACTAGTTTGGGGACTGATAACTATTTTATTTGAAATTCTGTTTCTTACAACTACTGACCTCAGTTTCCTGGTCAGTAAAGATAGGAAAAACACAACCAATGTTTCTGTTCTGAATAAAAATGATTTCTGCTTGAAAGTGCACAGTTGAAGATTGGTTATGAAGACGGAATGGAATGTCTATGATGGCCCTCAATAAATGTCCTTTAGTTCAGTCATAATACAGAGTTTAAAATCGCTTTCATATACAGAAATCATGTTACAGCTCAACATCAATTCCCATGTCAACATCTGTCAACGTTAATTGAATATTTCAGTAATCTCAGGTTGAAGAGATTGGCATCTTTTCTAAATTGGGTGTATATTCAATCAATATTTCCATTAACTACCCCAGAAAGCATACCAGCAAAGAACATACTGAGGATTTCAGGGATTATGCCATTTGTAACATCAAGGGGTTAGTATATTCACTCCAGTCAGTGACTCTCGCCATCATTCCTTATTGAAACTGCTGTATCAGATTCACAGCTCTGTCAGGACATCCAAGTTTTGCATCCAAGGCTTTCCACAAGGCCGCTTTATTTTACTGTGTCAGATACTTCATCAGAGCAACAAAAACACTGTGAGTCCCATCTATTAGTTACAGCATTTCCCTTGTCTTCCAAAGGATGAAAATAAAATTCCAAGCATCTCTAACTTTCCTGAACCCATTTTGTCTATCTAGCAATGCCTGTCCTGCTATGTTACTCAGCTGTGGTTGTCAGGTAGATCTTTATCCACTTCCTTTGCACAATTGAAAAACACCAGCCTCCTTGAACTCCAAAGGAATGGCTTGTTGTTCCCATATTCTGCGTACAATTGTGACAGATTGATAGCCAGCTGAGGTCCCCCAGATTTGTACATTTCTTCTCCAATTCCCATCTGACCTGCATCTTTCCTTGAGAGTAGGAATCTGATGGTTCTGTCAGCCCGTACAACACAATAGAAACAGGATTATAGCATTATGAACATTGAACTCCTCTGGTTGTGGATAATTGTGGTTAGCACTGCTGCCTCACGCCTCCAGGTACCTGGGTTCGATTCCACCCTCAGTCAACTGTCTGTGTGGAGTTTGTACATTCTCCCCGTGTCTGCGTGGGTTTCCTCCGTGTGCTCCGGTTTCCTCCCACTGTCCAAAGATGTGCAGGGTAGGTGGATTGGCCATGCTAAATTGCCCATAGTGTTCAGGGATGTGCAGATTAGATGGGTTATGGGGAATGGGCCTGGGTGGGATGCTCTGAGGGACGGTGTGGACTTGTTGGACCGAAGGGCCTGTTTCCACACTGTAGGGATTCTATGATGATTCTATGATCTCTGACAACAACTTCTCAATTTCCATGTTTACCTACATACATTAAAGTGCCTGAAGTTGCTGTCAGATTTAATAACATCAGGCATTGATAGCCTTGCTACAGTACAATCCGGGCCATTATATTTTTGGGATTTAATGCTGCTTTTGTTTACTCATCAATCAATGTGTTTGGCAGCTAAAACCTAAATCAAAATCTAGTATGTAGCCATTCTACCACTTTACGAAGACATCAAGAATTCTGTGGAGACACAGAATATTATAAGTAGAGCAAATTGAAAATGTAGTTTCTGTTCATTGTCCTATGCATACTATTACATAGGCCTGTTTCTATGTTGTACATTCTTTCATCCCACCCTTCTCCCATTTTCTCTCATCCCAACCCTTCTCCCATTTTCTGTCATTTACCTCTCACCATATTCTTTTATTCCCTTCTCCCCCATTTGCTTATCTAGCCTCCCCTTAAATACACAAAACATTTATTATGTACATGGCTAAATATACCCAGGTATTGGTGCAGTTTGAATAACTTTCAATTCCATAGGGAGCTTGAACTTTATTCCAGGTTGATTTGGAGAACTTGAAAGTTTTGCAAATGCAGTAATGAATGGTTCCAATATCAGTGTAAGCTTGTTTTATTAAATTCCGTTTTGTTTTCCTTTTGAGAGGAATCAGTCTGGCCCTTTATATATCTATAAATTAGCTGATGTTAAAAACCAAAAATATATGGAGTAAAAGGGATGAAATATCTAAAAATGTAATGAGTATCATAGCATTTGAACGACTAAGTCAGAAGTCACATGACACAAGGTTATAGTCCAACAGGTTTATTTGAAATCACAAGCTTTTGAGGCACTGCTGCTTTGTCACCAGGACTATGACCTGGTGTCATGTCACTTTTGACTTTGTCCATCCCAGTCCAACACATTGTTTGAATGACTAACCAACATTTGCTACCAAGGATAGCATATGAAGAAAAGCCATTTGAATGAGAAGCTGGAAGATTGTCACCATATATCTAAGTGTACCCTAACACGAAACACGACATTCAGGACAGCAAACATTCGTCATTAAAAAGTGGTTGTTTTTAGTTCTTTCATTGATTGGGAGTGGAATTGGAACTATTGTGTTCAGTCAACAATACGAGGAGTACTGATTTCTGATGACAATAAATGAAATCAAGTAACAAAACTCTTTAATATTAATATTATTTCTTAGATTGCTGAGTTTGACAGCCCTAGTGTCCTGCTCTCCAACGACAATTCAAGATTCCATGCAATGTTCAGCGCAGTGGAAAACAGGATAATAGCATCACCATCCAGCAGTTAATCTCATTGTTCAGCAATCAAGTTGGAACTCTCCAGACTATCACTGGCCTCACTGCGTAGTGCAACCTCTCTAGATAAGGAACTGAGGAAAAAAAAAATGGACCCTTTGCAGATGGATAAAGTGATTCCAAATGAACTGTCACTCATGCATACTTTATTTATTATACTTTACAGACACCACAAAACATCACGTAATTTGACAGTGGTTATGTCTTTTAAAGGGGGAATATCTAATGAAATATGTTGGGAGTAATTAGTGTAAGAGTACTTTAGTGAAATACTGCTCAATACACTGCTTTTTGAGAAGGAACAGATCTGTCTCAATTTTAAACCATATGCCAAACAGCCTTGGATTATTTTTTAAACTAAGTTCTTTGTTTAGGGCTTCCTTTATAAAGATGTGTCCAAATTAATTGTTCTTTGTTAAAAAGCTAGTCTTTGAATATTAATGAGAAGGGATGAATTTTAAGTACTTACTGTTAAAACAAAAATTCAGAAATTAAAAGGTTCAGTGGAAGGTTGGACATCTTCCAACCCAGAAACTCCTTTTGCTAAAAATGGTTTTAAAAATCCATAAAAACGACTTTTTTTCCCTTATAAAGACTTTGACCATTATTGTTTTGCCAGAACCAGGAGCATTTGGTCAGGACAATTTTTTGTCAACATCAGCAAGAATTCTGTTATTTTCTACGTTCAGGTCACTTTGGACCCATATACTTCCTCCAGAAAGGGAGTGTAATGTTAATTTTTTACAAATTCTTTTGTTTATGAGAAGCAGATTCACTGTGTGTAAAATAAAATCCTGTGGGAGTGGCATTATCCTAGACTAAGATTCCATAATGTTCTTATTTGCAGCAGAAACAATATTTCATTCTCCCACACCATTCTTTAAAATCAAAGTGCATGCAACTCAACGGGGAGTTGTAAGGTTGTCCAATTTGTGATCCATTGAAAGTTCTTTTTTGCAATATTGACTCTGTATATGAAGCTGTATAAAGCTAGAACCAGGAGAGGGGTGAGTCACTAACTCCCAAATCAGGTAGGTCCTTCATAGTCGTATACTATTGAATGCTGCTCTGACTGTCTTTCTTGAGGGAAATAAATGTCTAGCAATGTCCTTAACTTAAAAGTTTCTGAATCTAACGCCAAAGCAGCTTTTCATTATAAGAAAGCTATTTGATAGAGCTGATAAAGGAATTGAATCTAATTGAGAACCTAGTTGTATAAAACTTTGTTTGATTCAATATTTGTTTAAGTGTTTGTTTCAATATGTATAAGCCATGGAGGATCAGGGCAAGACTACTCATTCGTATCAGTCTGATTAATTGTACATGGTACATCAACACATATTGGTAAACAGCCAGATTTTCTGACCACTAATTTTAACATTCAGAAAATATAATCCTAATATCTACCATTATCAAATGATAATATCAAGAGTTCCTTAAAATCTCTGCTTTGACGATCATAAACAAAGCTCTTGTTGCTCTGCGTATGCTGACTGGTTCAAACAAGTCTGTTAATGGCTGTCCAGGGTCAAAAGATGGGTAACTGACCAGTTAAGGAATTTTCTTATTTGTTACCTTTTTTAATGAAAATAGTTAAATATCTTGAGATGTTAATATATTTGTAAATGTATTAACATCTAAGAGTGTTAAGTCAACAATGCCAAAGACATCACAATCTGTGAGGCTGTCAGTACAAGAACTGAAACTTCAAAAGTACCAATCTCATTACTATTACATAATACAATTTACTGTTGGGAAATTTTCAGTGAAAAGCTTAAGGTTCATTATACTAAGATTGAAAGAAATACAACCAACTGTTTAAATATTTAGCATTCTCCTTCACTGGAGATTTAAGGAAAATTCACAACACAGCTATTATTTGTAATGACCTGATCAAGGACAACTTAATTATATAAACAGTTCCAGCCTGCAGCAATCTTTTCAATGTAAATATTAGGAACGTTTCTTGTATATAGTAAGCAATGTGGGTGGTTTATTTTCTTCTGTTGCTTATTGTTGATGTAACAGAAATAATGCATTAATGAGTATCCACCACAGAAAGTGAAATAGTTGGTGGAATGAAAACTGGTGCAAAATCAGTCAAGCTTAAATATATTCCTTCAACTGTCAAATTATCTTAATGAATTATTTTCTTGCTGTATAAAGGTAGAGTGACTGATTTGTGTAACTATATCACAGTGTCTTACCAGTTTTTAAACTAACCACTTTGTTTAAAGGCATTTTAAGGACCTTGAAATTTCTGCAGCGTTTTCCTAACCTACTGAAGTTACTTTGGCAGATTCCTTGGTAAAACTATGTAAGTAGCAGAAAATAGCCAATTCCACATTTTCTGCTGATACTCTGACAAAGTTAAGATGGGAAATTGGAAAGCCCAGTGGAAATCCTCTCACAAAGTGTTTCTCATAATCTTTCTCATCTCCCTATATTTTACCTTGTTGCATGTCAGCATTGCTGTCTGTCTTTTTTCCATATACTGCTCCAAAATACTCACTATACACACGTTTCCTCTCCTATGTTGCTTTGACATTAAAAACTAATCACAAATTCTTTCAATATTCTATCCCTGGAGCTCAAAACTATATCCTTACATTGGCTTAATTCTCTCTTCTTTGAATAAACTGCAAGTTTATAAAAACCAAGCAAGGGCTATCTAAAGTCTACTTCTTAATTTAGCTCATCTCATTTTTTTGTTTTCAGGCTTACTGGTGTCTTGAAATGTAGGCTTTGGTTCTTCATTCAAGGTTTTCAATAATTAAAGACTTGAGTGGCATATTGTCCCTTTAAAATAAGGGCAACAGGTGCTCCTGTACTATTTGATCAAGTAGATTTAAATGTTGATAAGTCATTAAGGCATTACTTGCTAAGTACACTTTACTGTTTGATCAGGTAATTTAAATATTGACAACATCATTGGGGCATTACTCGATAAGTGCACAACTCATGGACAGAAGTGGTTATGTTCACACAGTGTTTATGTGAATGTTTGCATGTTGTGTACTAACTTGGTGTATACCACCAAAATGCATTACTATATTTACAGTGTTTCTAGTGAATACTATTACTACAAATTCCTTTTATTCAGATTTGTCAGAGATCTTCAGTGTACGAGTTTGCTGTAAAGATGTGAAAAAAGAGGTATGTATGTACCAGAATACAAGATTGAAAGGTTTTGTCATTTTTCTGGTATGAGCCAGACCAGCATCATCTTGACTCATTCTTTTACAACTTTCTACAAATTACTGTCTGTTTTGTTTGCGACTTTGGATAGACAAGGAAGTTTCTAACCTGCCCGCAACTCTGTTCAGAAATCAGTCTGTGGTATGATAATGCAATAAAAGACTTCACTGGATTAAAATAGAACGCATAAAACAATAAAAGTATTTTTGTAATCTAATGGTGGCTATTGTCATTTTCTGTATCACTATAAAAATGCTGAAAGATTAAAAATAAATTAGATAGTCCTCATTTTTAATAATGTATTATATTGTTAATTAGAAAGCATTTCAGTAACTTTGTTTTTTGATGCAGTTTTGTTTTTAAATTTTAAATGAAGTGGAAGCTGGATATCAGAAATTGTTGGAGAAACTCAACTCTGAAGAAGGGTCACTGGATCCAAAACACTAACTCTGCTTTCTCTTTACAGATGCTGCCAGACCTGAATTTTTTCCAGCAATTTCTGTTTTTGTTTTTAACAATCATGCAAAATTGCGAATAAAGATTTTTTTTAATAGTCATTCATGGGAAGTGGGCATCACTGGCTAGGCCAGTATTTATTGTTCATCATAGTTGTCCTTGAGAAGGTGATGGTGAGCTGCCTTCTTGAACCATTGTAGTCCATTTGGCATATGTTGATCCACAATGCTTTTTTTTCACTTCATTCATTCACAGGATGAGGGTGTTGCTGGCTAGGCAGCATTTATTGCCCATCCCTAATTGCCCAGAGGGCGGTTAAGAGTCAACCACATTGCTGCGGGTCTGGAGTCACATGTAGGCCAGAGGATGGCAATTTCCTTCCCTAAAGGGAAGTTTAGTTAGTGAACCAGACGGGCTTTTCCAACAATCTACAATGGATTCACGGTCATCACTAGATTCTTAATTCCAGATATTTTATTGAATTCAAATTCCACTATCTGCCGTGGTGGGATTCAAACCCGGGTCCCAGAACATTATTTGGGCCTCTGGATTAACAGTCCAGTGATAATACCACTAGGTCATTGCCTCCCCATGATGGGGAGGGAGTTCCAGAATTTGGCACAGCAATGTTGAAGGAATGGTGATATATACCCAGATCAAGATGGTGTGAGGCTTGACAGGGTACTTGCAACTGGTGGTGCCCCCATTTAGCTGCTGCCAATGTCCTTTAGAGATTGTAGTGGTCCTGGGTTCAGAAGGTTCTGTCGATAAAATTTAGGTGAATTTCAGCAGTAAATTTTGTAAGTGGTACATACTACTGGTACTGTGCATCTGTGGTCAATAGAGTGAATGTTTGTGGATGTGGTGCTTAGCAAGTAAGAGGGTTGTTTTGTTCTGGATGGAGTCATTTCTTGAGTGTTATTGGAGCTTCACTCATCTGGCAAGTGGGGAGAATTCCATTTCGCTCCTGACTTGTGCCTAATAGATGGTGGACAGGCTTTGTGGAGTCAGAAGCTGAGTTACTTGCCACTTGGATTACTTGATTCCTAGCCACTGTCGTGCTTAATTATATGGCTATTCCAGTTCAATATCTGGTCAATAATAACTCTCAGAATGTTGATAGTGGAGGATTGAGCAATAGTAACGCCATTAAATGTCAAGGGGTGATGATTAGATTCTCTTGTTGGAGATTATTCATGCATGGCATTGTGTGGCACAATCATCACTTGTCACTTGTCAGCCGAACCCCAGGTATTGCCCAAGTCTTGCTGCATTTGCACTGCTTCTGTATCTGAAGAGTCATGAATGGTACCGAACATTGTGCGATTGTCAACAAACATCTCCACTTCTGACCTTATGATGGAGGGAACATCATTGATGGAGGTATTGAAGATGGTTGGGCCTCAGATACTAATCTGACAAACTCCTGTAGAGCTGTGATGACTGACCTCCAATAACCACAACACACTTAATTCCAGATTTTCATTAAATCAAATTTTACCATCTGCAGTGGTGTTAGAATGGAGGTCACCAGAACATTACTTGGTTGGGAGACAATACCACTCTGCCATCGCCTCCCTTGAGGATTATCCATAATCCTTTCACAAGTGTAACTACAGAAAATCATGTATTTGGCTGCACAGTAAAATCTCAGAAAAAAATTCATAGTTGCATTGCAATTAGTTTGTTGGTTATAATTATTTTTAAAAAATGGCACCACACATACACACACAGCAATATCACTTGGATCTTGTGGCAACATGCATTTCATCTTTATAACATCTTTAACATATTACGTCCCAAGGCAATTTATTGCTGTGAGGAAAAAATTACTGTGCCAAAGTAAATACTGGAAAACGTGATCAGAAAGCTGGTGGAGCTTAAGTTTGTGCTTGGGAGAAAGGTAACAGCTTTGTTCTTCTTGATGACCAACTAAAAAAACATTGTAGAATGAGATAATAAATGTCCTGGCTTCGTATACCCATCTCAGAAGATGGTAGCATGTTTACTGTGGGGTGACGGTATGGGATGGTATTGGTCACACTGACCCTGAACACCGATCACAGGTGGTTGCAGGGGGCTGGCCAATGCTAAGGTTGACTGTAAAAGGCCTGCCTTGTTTCACTAGGACTGCACATCACGCCATGAAACCCAATGCTCCTCACATTCCTTCACGTTCCATTTCCACCCCCCCGTCTACCTCTATGATCCCAGGTATCCTTCATTGTCACTCAAAATGGACTGCCATGCAGTAGCAATGGGAACTACTTTAAAATCATTGGAAAACCAGTAAATCTCTAACAATCTAAGGAAATCCTGAATTTAAACTGAAAATCATTGATGCTGACCAAAAACTGAAGAGAGAAGTAAGGGTTGAAAGAGGAATTTTTTTTTTCACATTTTGTGATACGTTAATACTTGCTTGCTGGGAAAAATGCTGTGATGGATGCAAACAATTGCATAATGCTGGTCAATTTAAAGGTCCACTCAACCTTTTCAATGCAGATATGTATAATGAATCGCTGCATTAAAAATCTGTCTAAGCTTGACATTTGAAGATGTCAAAACATTTTATGCTTATCTTTTAAAATGTTCCTGACTTCTCAGTCAGTTAATGAGTGTCCAAGAAACACACAGGTAGTGGGAAACAGTGTGTAAAGAAATCTCGGACAACAAGGTGCAGGGCTGGATGAACACAGCAGGCCAAGCAGCATCATAGGAGCAGAGAGGCTGACGTTTCGGGCCTAGACCCTTCATCAGAAAAGGGGGAGGGGAAGGGGGTTTTGAAATAAATAGGGAGAGAGTGGGAGGCGGATAGAAGAGGGATAGAGGAGAGGATAGGTGGAGAGGAAACAAACAGGTCGAAGAGGCGGGGATGGGGCCAGGAAAGGTGAGTGTAGGTAGGGAGTTAGGAAGGGGATAGGTCAGTCCAGGGAGGACGGACAGGTCAAGGGGGCGGGATGAGGTTGGTCGGTAGGAGATGGAGGTGCGGCTTGAGGTGGGAGGAGGGG
>NW_025968631.1:17812-22480 GCF_021869965.1 Rhincodon typus | reverse complement strand
GTCTAGGCCCGAAACGTCAGCCTTCCTGCTCCTCTGATGCTGCTTGCACTGCTGTGTTCATCCAGCTCTACACCTTGTTATCTCAGATTCTCCAGCATCTGCAGTTTCTACTATCTCAGACTACAACCTGGTGTTGTGTGATTTCTGACCTTGCACACCTCTGGAATAGGTGGGACTTGAACCCAGGTGTCCTGACATGCAGCTCAGGGTTTAATGAACATGGAGTGTAGGGCTTCATCATTCAAGCTATAATTGGCTGGTAGTGGCTGCCTTTTTCAGCTGCAGAGTGACTTAATATAGCCGAGGGTTTGTGAGGTCCCTTCAGAGAGCAACTGAAGGACTGCAATCGCATATAATCCAGGTTAGAACAGCAGAATATTCCAAACCAGCGGCCTCCACCATCTGGAAGGACAAGGGTAGCAGATGCACGAGAACACAACAGGCTGCATGTTCCCCTCTGAGCCACACACCATCCCGACTTGGAAAAGTATCTGCCATTCCTTCAGTGTCGCTGGGTCAAACTCCGTCTCTTACAGCACTGGGCTGTCCCTGCACCCCAAGGACAGCAGCAATCTAATGTGGAAGCTCGCCATCACCTTCTCAGGGAGTAATTCTCAAAAGGAGGCAGTGGGGTGGAGGTTATATCATTGGAAAAGTAACCCAGAGACCTGCGCTAATGGGGGTACAGGTTCAAGTCCCATCATAGAGGCTGGTTGATCTTAAATTCAATCAATAAGCCTGAATTATGAAGCAACTATCAAGGGTTGTTAAAAAGAAACCCATCTGGTTCAGTAATGTCCCAATGGGAAACCTGCTGTCTTTAACCTGTCTGGGGTTACTCCAGAGTCACAGGTGACTCTTAACTACCCTCTGAAATAATGGAGTCAGCCACTGAGTTCAAGGGCAATTAGGGATGGGCAACAAATGCTGGCCTTGCCAAATGCATCCTGTGAAAGAGAAAAGAAAAGGGGAGGTGCAGAATGGCCTAATGATATTATCGCTAGACTGTTAATCCAGAGACCCAGGGAACGTGTGGGGACCCAGATTTGAATCCAGCCTTGTCAGGCCATGAATCTATTGTCGGGAAATCCCCTTCTGGCTCACTAATGCCCTTTAGGGAAGGAAACTGTCATTCTTACCTGGTCTGGCCTACATGTGACTCCAGACCCACAGACTCTTAAAACTGCCCTCTGGGCAATTAGGGATGGGGCAATAAACACTGGCCTAGCCACTGTCACCCTCATCCCGTAAATGAATAAAAAAAAGGAGACCTTGGGTCATTGTGTGGGGTCTGCTCCCACCCCTTCTGTCTGATCGTTTCAAGGCAGGTGCTTCAACAAGAAAAATATTGGTGATCCCAACTCAGTCCTTCGTACAAGGTCCTCTCCCTGCCTGATGTCCCCCCCCCCTCCCACCCCCCCCACCACCACCGCCACCCTCCCACCCCCCCTCACCCCCTCCCACCAAGTGCAGGCAGTTTGAACTTACCAGCTTGTTCACTCAAACCGTTCACTTTGCAGCTCTCAGTCAGGTCAGCCTGCAGCCTGCTCTCTGCTCCCTCCTCATGGGTCATCTCAGCACCATCCAGGGAGACCACGGGGGGAGCCACGGACCAACCCGGCTCCCCGTCGCCGATGGTGGTGGGCAAGGCCCAGGACGCCGAGGGGGAGCCGGGTGCCTGGCTGGCGGTGGGCAGCTGGGGCAGGGGGCTGGCTTTGCAGCGCAGGCTGGAGGCCGGAGCTTGACCGGAGGACGGAGTCGGGGAATAGCTCAACACCATCAGAGCCTCGGCAGCTTCTTTGTGCAGCTGCTCCTCGGACAGGAGCGAGACAAAGGAGAGCCTCCTGGGAGCACAGAGTGCCTTCCCTCTTCGTGTCGGAGTCTGAAAGTCAACAGCGTCGTTTACACAACACTGACGCAGGCCATTCAACCTCCTCCTTCCCCAACCGTCGTCATATCTTTCTACTCCTTTCTCCCCCAGCTTCTCAGCCAAACTCTTCCAGGACACGATGGGCACAGAAGGCCGGAGCTGCAGAAAGGTGACAGTGTCCTGTTACTGTCACTGACCTCGCAATCCAGAGGCCTAGGCTCAAGACAAGGCTTCAATTCGCCACTGCCACAGCAGCTGGTGGCATTTAAATTCAATTGTCAACACATCTGGAAATGCAGAGCTTAGACTTTGACTGGAAGAATTTTTTTGTTTTAAAAAACCAGCATTATTTAAATGAGGAACGACTGCAGAATTTCCAGGTGCAGAGCAATCAAAGTGTGCCAAAGTGTGAGAGACAAGAAGTTAGTTCGCAGATGCAGTAAGTGATTGAGAAGGCTAACAGAATGCTCCTGTCCTTACATACTCCTGTACTTGAGGACACTTGACAATAAAATCTAAATCCAATTGTAATTTATCACGAGAAGAATCAAACTTAAGCGTGAGGCGTTCTGCTTCAGGTATACTTCCATTGGTGAGAACACATCTTGGACACTGTATGCATTTTGGTTCCCTGATTTAACTGGGTTGGAGCTGGTTCAGAGAAGGATAACTAGATTGTTACCTGGAATGAAGGGGTGTCCTATGAGAAAAGGGTTGGACAGACTGGGCTAGTTTCCCCTGGAGGTTAGGGAGTGAGGGCTAACTCGATTAAAGGGGATAAGATCCTGGACAATCTTAACAAAGCGGATGGGGAAAGGATACCTCCTCTTGTGGGTCAGTCCAAAACTTGGTGGGGGGGGGGGGGGGAAACACTTTTTAAAGACTAGGGGTCATCCTTTCAGGACTGAGATAAGGGGATTTGTTTTTTCTCTGGGATAATTTTGTGACATCAGAAGGTGGTGAAAGCGTGTGCTTTGAATATTCTTAAGATGGGGCTGGATAGCAGACAATTGAGGTTTACTTAGGGCAGGTGGAAATGTGGAATTTGGAACAGAAACAGAACAGCAATGATCTTATAGAAAGGTGGAGCCTGAGGGGCTGAATGGTCTCTGTCTGCTCCTATTTCTTTTGATCATATGTTTTGTTTGTGTGATGGGCAGCAAACGTTGACCTTGCTAGCGATGCCCATGACCCGTGAAAGAATTTTTTTAATATAAAAAAAACTAACAACAACATGTACTCGGTGGTTAGCACTGCTGCCTCACAGCACCAGGTACCCAGGTTTGATTCCAGCCTTGGGCGACTGTCTGTGTGGAGTTTGCACGTTCTCTCCGTGTCTGTCTGGGTTTCCTCTGGGTGTTCTGGTTTCATCCCACAGTCCAAAGGTGTGCAGGTTAGGTGGAATAGCTATGGGAAATGCAAGGTTAGGGGTCTGGCTAGATTGCTCCTTGAAGGGTCGGTGCAGACCCAATGGGCCGAATGGTCTCTACCTGCACTGTAGGGATTCTATGATGCATAGCTCTATGAACGGTCACTTCTGCGGACATCCTTGTTGATCTGCACCTGGATTTTCAGTTATGTGAGGGCCCAATGAAATCACTCGCAGCTTCGACACAGTCCAGCAACGAGGCCATTACAAAGGCCATCAAGAGATGTCCCAGGAACTATGAGCCCGAGAACAGTAAGGAGCGACAAGACATGGGAAGGAAAGCTGGGATAGTCCTGGCACCTACCTGGTACGCTGTTCCAGCTCTGACAGGCGTGCACTCGGTCTGACCGGAGCTGTTTGCCTGGGATGCTGGAGGCTGTGGCACAGACGAAGACTCACTAGCAGAGACACTGGGCCTTGCTGTCCCACAGATGTAGGGGACCGGTGGCCTGGGCTCAATGTGAGGAGATGGAGGAGTCAACCTGGGTGAGGAGGCCGATAGTGGCAACCTGCAAAAGCGTTAAGGTAAGATGTGACGGATTGATTCACCACCTGAGGCCCGCAGAAGTGCAACAAACTCCTGTGACAGTTCACAGGGTGAAGGCAATGCACTGAGTTTTTTTAAGAAGAGCTTTGCATTTCTATAGCACCTTTCACGAAGTCTAGATGCCTGAATGATGTGGGAAGCATGACACACAGCACAAATTCCAACATCAGCAGTACTATATGGACCCAGCAACCATTTATTTTGTGGTTGAGGGGAACACTCTGGCCCCAGGACACTGGCAAGAACTCCCCTGATCATTCACATCCACCCAACAGACCAGAATTGGCTTCGGTCTTATCCAAATGTGGGCACTTCTGACAGTGCAGCACGCCTTCAAAGGTGCAACGGGACTGCTTTTTTATCCTATTTATTCATCCAACGTGATATTGTCGACATTTATTGCCCTTCCCCAAAAGACTTCCCTTTAAATAGCAACACACTCCCTGGAGATCTGCTGACATAAATACTCCCACTCCACTGGAACTACCTGTAAATACTGACACTCAATCTCCTGGACCCACCTGTAAATAGTGACAGCCGCTCCCTGGAACTACCTGTAAATACTGACACCTGCTCCCCGGGACTACCTGTAAATATTGACACCCGCTCTCCTGGGACTACCTGTAAACACTGACACACTCCTAGGGCCCCCCTGTAAATACAGACACACTCCTGGGGACTCCCTGTAAATACTGACACACTCCAAGGGGCCCCCTGCAAATACTGAAACACTCCCATGGCCCCCCTGTAAATACTGAAACACTCCCATGGCCCACCTGTAAATACTGACACACTCCTAGGGCCCCCTGTAAATACTGACAC
>NW_025968631.1:17637-17802 GCF_021869965.1 Rhincodon typus | reverse complement strand
CTGACACACTCCTAGGGCCCCCTGTAAATACTGACACACTCCTAGGGGCCCCCTGTAAACAATGACACACTCCTAGGGCCCCGCTGTAAATACAGACACACTCCCAGGGCCCCCCTGCAAATACTGACACACTCCTAGGGGCCCCCATGTAAATACTGACACCCT
>NW_025968631.1:15365-17627 GCF_021869965.1 Rhincodon typus | reverse complement strand
CTCCTACGGGCCCTACTGTAAATACTGACACACTCCTAGGGGGCTCCCTGTTAACACGGACACACCCCTAGGGGCCGCAAGTAAACACTGACACACTCCTAGGGCCCACCCTATAAATACTGACACACGCCTAGGGCTCACCTGCAAATGCTGACACACTCCTTCGGGCCTCTGCAAATACTGAAACACTCCCATGGACCCCCTGCAAATACTGACACACTCCGAGGGCCCCCCCTGTAAATATAGACACACTCCTGGGGACTCCCTGTAAATATTGACACACTCCTAGGGGCCCCCTGCAAATACTGAAACACTCCCATGGCCCCCCTGCAAGTACTGACACACTCCGAGGGGCCCTACTGTAAATACTGACACACTTCTACTGGCCCCTCTGTAAATACTGACACACTCCGAGGAGCACCCTGTGAATACTGACACACTCCTAGGGGGTCCCCTGTAAATACAGACACACTCCTAGGGGGTCCCCTGTGAAATACTGACACACTCCTCGGGGGCACCTCTGTAAATCCTGACACACTCCTGCGGGCCCCCTGTAAATACTGACACACTCCTGGGGGGCCCCCCTGTTAATACTGACACACTCCTAGGGGCCCCCTGCAAATACTGAAACACTCCCATGGCCCCCCTGCAAGTACTGACACACTCCGAGGGGCCCTACTGTCAATACTGACACACGTCTACGGGCCCCTCTGTAAATACTGACACACTCCTCGGGGCACCCTGTGAATACTGACACACTCCTAGGGGTCCCCTGTAAATACTGACATACACCGAGGGGGTCCCTTGTGAAATACTGACACACTCCTCGGGGGCACCTCTGTAAATGCTGACACACTCCTACCGGCCCCCTGTAAAGACTGACACACTCCTGGGGGGGCCCCCCTGTTAATACTGACACACTCCTGGGGGCCCTCCTGTAAATACTGACACACTCCTACGGGCCCCCTTTAAATACTGACACACTCCTAGGGGCCCAGGGTAAATACTGACACACTCCTGGGGATTCCCTGTAAATGCTGACTCACTCCTGGGGGCCTTCCTGTAAATACTGACACACTCCTGGGGCCTTCCTGTAAATACTGACACACTCCCAGGGGCCCCCTGCAAATACTGAAACACTCCCTGGCGCCCCTGCAAATACTGACACACTCCTAGGGCCCCCCTGTAAATACAGACGCACTCCTGGGGACTCCCTGTAACCAGTGACACACTCCTAGGCCCCCATGTAAATACTGACACACTCCTATGGGCCCCTCTGTAAATACTGACACACTCCAGGGGGGCCCCACTGTAAATACTGACACACTGATAGGGGCCCACTGTAAAAACTGACACACTCCTACGGGCCCCTCTGTAAATACTGACACACTCCTAGGGGCCCTATCTAAATAGTGACACACTCCCAGGGGCCCCCTGTAAATACTGACACACTGCTAGGGGCCCCCTGTAAATACTGACACATTCCTACGGCCCCTCTGTAAATACTGCCACACCCCTGGGGACTCCCTGTAAATACTGACACTCTCATAGGGACCCCCTGCAAATATTAAAACAGTCCCATGGCTCCCCTGTAAATACTGACACAGTCCTGGGGGGCCCCACCTGTAAATACTGACACACTGCTAGGGGGCCCCTCTGTAAATACTGACACACTCCTACGGGCCCTATCTAAATAGTGACACACTCCTGGGGACTCCCTGTAAATACTGACACTCTCATAGGGGCTCCCTGCAAATACTAAAACACTCCCATGGCTCCCCTGTAAATACTGACACAGTCCTACGGGCCCTCCTGTTAATACAGACACTCCGAGGGGGCCCCCTGTTAATACTGACACATTCCCAGGGGCCCCCATGTAAATACTGACACACTCCCAGGGGCCCCCATGTAAATACTCACACACATCTACGGACCCCTCTGCAAATACTGACACACTCCTAGGGACCCTCTCTAAATACTGACACACTCCTAGGGGCCCCCTGTAAATTTTGAAACACACCTGGGGGCCCACTGTTGATACTGACACACTCCTAGGGGCCCCCTGTAAATACTGACACATTCCTACGGCCCCTCTGTAAATACTGACACACTCCTGGGGACTCCCTGTAAATACTGACACTCTCATAGGGGCCCCCTGCAAATACTAAAACACTCCCAAGGCTCCCCTGTAAATACTGACACAGTCCTACGGGCCCTCCTGTAAATACTGACACACTCCTACGGGCCCCCTGTAAATACTGA
>NW_025968631.1:14243-14865 GCF_021869965.1 Rhincodon typus | reverse complement strand
GTCAGTATTTGGAGAGGGCCCCTAGGAGCGTGTCAGTATTTACAGGGGGCCCCTAGGAGTGTGTCAGTATTTGCAGAGGGGCCCGTAGAGGGCCCGTAGATGTGTGTCAGTATTTACAGGGGGCCCCTTGCGGTGTGTCAGTATTTACAGGAGGGCCCCCAGGAGTGTGTCAGTATTTACAGGGGGCCCGTAGGAGTGTGTCAGTATTTACAGGAGGGCCCGTAGGACTGTGTCAGTATTTACAGGGGAGCCATGGGAGTGTTTCAGTATTTGCAGGGAGTCCCCAGGAGTGTGTCAGTATTTACAGAGGGGCCGTAGGAATGTGTCAGTATTTACAGGGGGCCCCTAGCAGTTTGTCAGTATTTACAGGTGGGGCCCCCCAGGAGTGTGTCAGTATTTACAGGGGGCCCCTAGGAGTGTGTCACTATTTAGATAGGGCCCGTAGGAGTGTGTCAGTATTTACAGAGGGGCCCCCTAGCAGTGTGTCAGTATTTACAGGTGGGGCCCCCTCAGAGTGTGTCAGTAGTTACAGGGGGCCCTTACGAGTGTGTCAGTGTTTAGAGAGGGCCCCGAGGAGTGTGTCAGTATTTACATGGGGGCCCCGAGGAGTGTGCCAGTATTT
>NW_025968631.1:13585-14143 GCF_021869965.1 Rhincodon typus | reverse complement strand
AGTATTTACAGGAGGGCCCCCAGGATTGTGTCAGTACTTACAGGGGGCCCTTAGGAGTGTGTCAGTATTTAGAGAGAGCCCCGAGGATTGTGTCAGTATTTACATGGGGGCCCCTAGGAGTGTGTCAGTATTTACAGAGGGCCCCTAGGAGTGTGTCAGTATTAACAGGGGGCCCCCTAGGTGTGTGTCTGTATTTACAGGTGGGTCCCCCCAGGAGTGTGTCAGTATTTACAGGGGGCCCCTAGGAGTGTGTCACTATTTAGATAGGGCCCCTAGGAGTGTGTCAGTATTTACAGAGGGGCCCCCTAGGACTGTGTCAGTAGTTACAGGGGGCCCCTCGGAGTGTGTCAGTATTTGCAGGGGGGTCGTAGGAGTGTGTCTGTATTTACGGGGGGGGCCGTAGGAGTGTGTCTGTATTTACAGGGGTGGTTCGTAGGAGTGTGTCTGTATTTACAGGGGACCCCTAGGAGTGTGTCAGTATTTACAGGGGGGCCCTAGGAGTGTGTCAGTATTAACAGGGGGCCCCCTAGGAGTATCAGTAATTACAGGGGGCCCGTA
>NW_025968631.1:11509-13085 GCF_021869965.1 Rhincodon typus | reverse complement strand
CTCCTAGGGACCCTCTCTAAATACTGACACACTCCTAGGGGCCCCCTATAAATACTGACACACCCCTAGGGCTCACCTGTAAATACTGACACACTCCTAAGGGCCCCCCCTGTAAATACAGACACACTCCTGGGGACTCCCTGTAAATATTGACACACTCCTAGGGGCCCCCTGCAAATACTGAAACATTCCCATGGCCCCCCTGCAAGTGGTGACACACTCCGAGGGGCCCTACTGTAAATACTGACACACTTCTACGGGCCCCTCTGTAAATACTGACACACTCCTCGGGGCAACCTGTGAATACTGACACACTCCGAGGGGTTCCCTGTAAATACTGACACACTCCTAGGGGGCACCTCTGTAAATGCTGACACACTCCTACGGACCCCCTGTAAATACTGACACACTCCTGGGGGGCGCCCCTGTTAATATTGACACACTCCTGGGGGCCCCCTGTAAATACTGACACACTCCTACGGGCCCCCTGTAAATACTGACACACTCCTGGGGGCCCCCTGCAAATACTGACACACTCCGAGGGGCCCCCTGTAACTACTGACACACTCCTAGGGGGCCCCTCTGTAAATACTGACACACTCCTAGGGGCCCTATCTAAATAGTGACACACTCCTAGGGGCGCCCGGTAAATACTGACACACTCCTGGGGGGACCCGCCTGTAAATACTGACACACACCTAGGGGGCCCCCTGTTAATACTGACACACACCTCGTGGGCCCCCTGTTAATACTGACACACTCCTAGGGGCCCTCTGTAAATACTGGCACACTCCTCGGGGCCCCCATGTAAATACTGACACACTCCTCGGGGCCCTCTCTAAATACTGACACACTCATAAGGGCCCCCTGTAACGACTGACACACTCTGAGGGGGCCCCCTGAAAATACTGACACACTCTGAGGGGGCCCCTCCGTAAATACTGACACACTCCTCGGGCCCTATCTAAATAGTGACACACTCCTAGGGGCCCCCTGTAAATACTGACACACTCCTGGGGGGCCCCACCTGTAAATACTGACACACTGCTAGGGGCCCCCTGTAAATACTGACACATTCCTACGGCCCCTCTGTAAATACTGACACACTCCTGGGGACTCCCTGCAAATACTGAAACACTCCCATGGCTCCCCTGTAAATACTGACACAGTCCTACGGGCCCTCCTGTAAATACTGACACACTCCTACGGGCCCCCTGTAAATACTGACACACTCCTAGGGGCCCCCTGTAAATACTGACACACTCCTGGGGGCCCTCCTGTAAATACTGACACACCGCAAGGGGCCCCCTGTAAATACTGACACACATCTACGGGCCCCTCTGCAAATACTGACACACTCCTAGGGGCCCCCTGTAAATACTGACACGCTCCTAGGGGCCCTCTCTAAATACTGACACACTCCTAGGGCCCACCTGTAAATACAGACACACTCCTAGGGCGCCCCTGTAAATACTGACACACTCCTAGGGCCCACCTGTAAATACAGACACACTCCTAGGGGCCCTCTCTAAATACTGACACACTCCTAGGGCCCACCTGTAAATACAGACACACT
>NW_025968631.1:11230-11409 GCF_021869965.1 Rhincodon typus | reverse complement strand
TAAATACTGACACACTCCTGGGGGCCCTCCTGTAAATACTGACACACCGCAAGGGGCCCCCTGTAAATACTGACACACATCTACGGGCCCTCTACGGGCCCCTCTGCAAATACTGACACACTCCTAGGGGCGCCCTGTAAATACTGACACGCTCCTAGGGGCCCTCTCCAAATACTGAC
>NW_025968631.1:10054-10730 GCF_021869965.1 Rhincodon typus | reverse complement strand
ACTCCTAGGGGCCCCCTGTAAATACTGACACACTCCTACGGCCCCTCTGTAAATACTGACACACTCCTAGGGCCCCCCTGTAAATACAGACACACTCCTAGGGGCCCTCTGTAAATACTGACTCACTCCTACGGCGGCCCCCTGTAAATACTGACATACTCCTACAGGCCGCTCTGTAAATACCGACACACTCCTACGGCCCCCAACCGTAAATACAGACACACTCCTGGGGGCCCCCTGTAAATACTGACACACTCCTAGGGGCCCCCTGTAAATACTGACACGCTCCTATGGCCCCTCTGTAAATACTGACACACTCCTAGGGCCCCCCTGTAAATACTGACATACTCCTACAGGCCCCTCTGTAAATACCGACACACTCCTACGGCCCCCAACCGTAAATACAGACACACTCCTGGGGGCCCCCTGAAAATACTGACAAACTCCTAGGGGGCCCCTCTGTAAATACTGACACACGCCTAGGGGCCCTATCTAAATAGTGACACACTCCTAGGGGCCCCCTGTAAATACTGACACACTCCTACGGCCCCTCTGTAAATACTGACACACTCCTAGGGCCCCCCTGTAAATACAGACACACTCCTAGGGGCCCTCTGTAAATACTGACTCACTCCTACGGCGGCCCCCTGTAAATACTGACATACTCCTACAGGCC
>NW_025968631.1:8208-9554 GCF_021869965.1 Rhincodon typus | reverse complement strand
GTTAACACTGACACACATCTACGAGCCCCTCTGCAAATACTGACACATTCCGAGGGACCCTCTCTAAATACTAACACACTCCTAGGGGCCCCCTGTAAATACTGACACACTCCTAGGGGCCCCCATGTGAATACTCACACACATCACACACACACACACACCCCTCTGCAAATACTGACACACTCCTAGGGACCCTCTCTAGATACTAACACACTCCTAGGGACCCTCTCTAAATACTGACACACTCCTAGGGGCCCCCTGTAAATACTGAAACACACCTCGGGGGCCCACTGTTAATACTGACACACTCCTACGGCCCCCCCTGTAAATACAGACACACTCCTACGACCCCCCTGTAAATACTGACAACTTCTAGAGGGCCCCCATGTAAATACTCACACACATCTAAGGGCCCCTCTGCAAATACTGACACACTCCTAGGGACCATCTCTAAATACTGACACACTCCTAGGGGCCCCCTGTCAATACTGAAACACACCTCGGGGGCCCACTGTTAATACTGACACACTCCTAGGGGTCCCCTGTAAATACAGACTTACTCCTACGACCTCCCCTGTAAATACTGACACACTCCTACTGCCCCCCCTGTAAATACAGACACACTCCTACGACCCCCCTGCAAATACTGACACACTCCGAGGGGCCCCCTGTAACTACTGACACACTCCTAGGGGGCCCCTCTGTAAATACTGACACACTCCTAGGGGCCCTATCTAAATAGTGACACACTCCTAGGGGCGCCCTGTAAATACTGACACACTCCTGGGGGGACCCACCTGTAAATACTGACACACACCTCGGGGGCCCCCTGTTAATACTGACACACACCTCGTGGGCCCCCTGTTAATACTGACACACTCCTAGGGGCCCCCTGCAAATACTGGCACACTCCTCGGGGCCCCCATGTAAATACTGACACACTCCTCGGGGCCCTCTCTAAATACTGACACACTCATAAGGGCCCCCTGTAACTACTGACACACTCCGAGGGGGCCCCTCCGTAAATACTGACACACTCCTCGGGGCCCTATCTAAATAGTGACACACTCCTAGGGGTCCCCTGTAAATACTGGCACACTTTTGGGGGGCCCCACCTGTAAATACTGACACACTGCTAGGGAGCCCCTCTGTAAATACTGACACACTCCTACGGGCCCTATCTAAATAGTGACACACTCCTAGGGGCCCCCTGTAAATACTGACACACTGCTAGGGGCCCCCTGTAAATACTGACACATTCCTACGGCCCCTCTGTAAATACTGACACACTCCTGGGGACTCCCTGCAAATACTGAAACACTCCCATGGCTCCCCTGTAAATACTG
>NW_025968631.1:7256-8108 GCF_021869965.1 Rhincodon typus | reverse complement strand
AGGGGCCCTCTGTAAATACTGAAACACTCCCATGACCCCCCCTGTAAATACTGACACACGCCTACAGGCCCCTCTGTAAATACTGACACACCCCTAGGGCTCACCTGTAAATACTGACACACTCCTGGGGGGGCCCCCCTGTTAATACTGACACACTCCTGGGGGCCCTCCTGTAAATACTGACACACTCCTACGGGCCCCCTGTAAATACTGACACACTTCTAGGGGCCCAGAGTAAATACTGACACACTCCTGGGGCCTTCCTGTAAATACTGACACACTCCCAGGGGCCCCCTGCAAATACTGAAACACTCCCTGGCGCCTCTGCAAATACTGACACACTCCTAGGGCCCCCCTGTAAATACAGACGCACTCCTGGGGACTCCCTGTAACTAGTGACACACTCCTAGGCCCCCATGTAAATACTGACACACTCCTATGGGCCCCTCTGTAAATACTGACACACTCCTACGGGCCACTCTGTAAATACTGTCACACTCCTAGGGGCCCTCTCTAAATACTGACACACTCCAGGGGGGCCGCCCTGTAAATACTGACACACTGACAGGGGCCCACTGTAAAAACTGACACACTCCTATGGGCCCCTCTGAAAATACTGACACACTCCTAGGAGCCCTATCTAAATAGTGACACTCCTAGGGGCCCCCTGTAAATACTGACTCACTCCTACGGCGGCCCCCTGTAAATACTGACACATTCCTACGGCCCCTCTGTAAATACTGACACACTCCTGGGGACTCCATGTAAATACTGACACTCTCATAGGGGCCCCCTGCAAATATTAAAACACTCCCATGGCTCCCCTGTAAATACTGACACACTCCTGGGGGG
>NW_025968631.1:6170-6756 GCF_021869965.1 Rhincodon typus | reverse complement strand
GGGGGCCCCTAGGAGTGGGTCAGTATTTACAGGGGGGTCCTAGGAGTGTGTAAGTATTAACAGGGGGCCCCCCGAGGAGTGGCGGTATTAACAGGGGGCCCCCATAGGAGTGTCAGTATTTACAGGGGGCCCGTAGGAGTGTGTCAGTATTCACAGGTGGGGCCCCCCAGGAGTGTGTCAGTATTTACAGGGGAGCCATGGGAGTGTTTTAATATTTGCAGGGGGCCCCTATGAGAGTGTCAGTATTTACAGGGAGTCCCCAGGAGTGTGTCTGTATTTACAGGGGGGGCCCTCGGATTGTGTCAGTATTTGCAGGGGGTCCATGGGAGTGTTTCAGCATTTGCAGAAGCCCGTAGGAGTGTGTCAGTATTTACAGGTGAGCCCTAGGGGTGTGTCAGTATTTACAGAGGGGCCTGTAGGCGTGTGTCAGTATTTACAGGGGGGGTCATGGGAGTGTTTCAGTATTTACAGAGGGCCCCTACGAGTATGTCAGTATTTACAGAGGGTCCCCCTAGGAGTGTGTCAGTATTTTCAGGAGTCCCCCTAGGAGTGTGTCAGTATTTACAGGGGGCCCCTAGGAGTGTGT
>NW_025968631.1:5105-5670 GCF_021869965.1 Rhincodon typus | reverse complement strand
AGGAGTGTGTCACTATTTAGATAGGGCCCCTAGGAGTGTGTCAGAATTTACAGAGGGGCCCCCAGGAGTGTGTCAGTATTTACAGGGGGCCCATAGGAGTGTGTCAGTATTTACAGGAGGGCCCCCAGGAGTGTGTCTGTATTTACAGGGGGGGCCGTAGGAGTGTGTCATTATTAACAGTGGGCCCCCGAGGTGTGTTTCAGTATTTACAGGGGGCCCCTAGGAGTGTGTCAGTATTTAGAGAGGGTCCCTAGGAGTGTGTTAGTATTTAGAGAGGGTCCCTAGGAGTGTGTCAGTATTTGCAGAGGGGTCCGTAGATGTGTGTGAGCATTTACATGGGGGCCCCTAGGAGTGTGTCAGTATTTACAGGGGACCCCTAGGAGTGTGTTAGTATTTAGAGAGGGTCCCTCGGAGTGTGTCAGTATTTGCAGAGGGGCCCGTGGATGTGTGTGAGTATTTACATGGGGGCCCCTAGGAGTGGGTCAGTATTTACAGGGGGGTCCTAGGAGTGTGTAAGTATTAACAGGGGGCCCCCTAGGAGTGGCGGTATTAACAGGGGGCCCCC
>NW_025968631.1:3987-4605 GCF_021869965.1 Rhincodon typus | reverse complement strand
GGGGCCCCTTGTAAATACTGACACACTCCTACGGGCCCCTCTGTAAATACTGACACACTCCTAGGAGCCCTATCTAAATAGTGACACTCCTAGGGGCCCCCTGTAAATACTGACACACTGCTAGGGGCCCCCTGTAAATACTGACACATTCCTACGGCCCCTCTGTAAATACTGACACACTCCTGGGGACTCCCTGTAAATACTGACACTCTCATAGGGGCCCCCTGCAAATATTAAAACACTCCAATGGCTCCCCTGTAAATACTGACACACTCCTGGGGGGCCCCACCTGTAAATACTGACACACTGCTCGGGGGCCCCTCTGTAAATACTGACACATTCCTACGGCCACTCTGTAAATACTGACACACTCCTGGGGACTCCCTGTATATACTGACACTCTCATAGGGGCCCCCTGCAAATACTAAAACACTCCCATGGCTCCCCTGTAAATACTGACACAGTCCTACGGGCCCTCCTGTAAATACTGACACACTCCTATGGGCCCCCTGTAAATACTGACACTCCTACGGGGCCCCCTGTTAATACCGCCACTCCTCGGGGGCCCCCTGTTAACACTGACACACATCTACGAGCCCCTCTGCAAATACTGACACA
>NW_025968631.1:3186-3487 GCF_021869965.1 Rhincodon typus | reverse complement strand
GGGGCCCCCTGTAAATACTGACACACTCCTAGGGGGCCCCCTGAAAATACTGACACACTCCTAGGGGGACCCTCTGTAAATACTGACACACTCGTAGGGGCCCTCTGTAAATACTGAAACACTCCCATGACCCCCCCTGTAAATACTGACACACGCCTACAGGCCCCTCTGTAAATACTGACACACCCCTAGGGCTCACCTGTAAATACTGACACACTCCTACGGGCCTCTGCAAATGCTGAAACACTCCCATGGACCCCCTGCAAATACTGACACACTCCGAGGGCCCCCCCTGTAAATA
>NW_025968631.1:2286-3086 GCF_021869965.1 Rhincodon typus | reverse complement strand
GACCCCCTGCAAATACTGACACACTCCGAGGGCCCCCCCTGTAAATACAGACACACTCCTGGGGACTCCCTGTAAATATTGACACACTCCTAGGGGCCCCCTGCAAATACTGAAACACTCCCATGGCCCCCCTGCAAGTGGTGACACACTCCGAGGGGCCCTACTGTAAATACTGACACACTTCTACGGGCCCCTCTGTAAATACTGACACACTCCTCGGGGCAACCTGTGAATACTGACACACTCCGAGGGGTTCCCTGTAAATACTGACACACTCCTAGGGGGTCCCCTGTGAAATACTGACACACTCCTAGGGGGCACCTCTGTAAATGCTGACACACTCCTACGGACCCCCTGTAAATACTGACACACTCCTGGGGGGCGCCCCTGTTAATATTGACACACTCCTGGGGGCCCTCCTGTTAATACTGACACACTCCTACGGGCCCCCTGTAAATACTGACACACTCCTAGGGACCCAGGGTAAATACTGACACACTCCTATGGGCCCCCTGTAAATACTGACACACTCCTGGGGGCCCCCTGTAAATACTGACACACTCCTAGGGGCCCCTCTGTAAATACTGACTCACTCCTGGAGACCTTCCTGTAAATACTGACACACTCCTGGGGCCTTCCTGTAAATACTGACACACTCCCAGGGGCCCCCTGCAAATACTGACACACTCCCACGGCCCCCCTGTAAATACTGACACAGTCCTACGGGCCCTCCTGTAAATACTGACACTCCCATACGGGCCCCCTGTAATTACTGATACTCCTAGGGGGCCCCCTGTTAA
>NW_025968631.1:0-1786 GCF_021869965.1 Rhincodon typus | reverse complement strand
GTGAGTCAGCATTTACAGGGAATCCCCAGGAGTGTGTCAGTATTTACCCTGGGCCCCTAGGAGTGTGTCAGTATTTACAGGGGGCCCGTAGGAGTGTGTCAGTATTAACAGGAGGGCCCCCAGGAGTGTGTCAATATTAACAGGGGCGCCCCCCCAGGAGTGTGTCAGTAATTACAGGGGGCCCGTAGGAGTGTGTCAGCATTTACAGAGGTACCCCCTAGGAGTGTGTCAGTATTTCACAGGGGACCCCCTAGGATTGTGTCAGTATTTACAGGGGACCCCTAGGAGTGTGTCAGTATTCACAGGGTGCCCCTAGGAGTGTGTCAGTATTTACAGAGGGGCCCGTAGAAGTGTGTCAGTATTTACAGTGGGGCCCCTCGGAGTGTGACACCACTTGCAGGGGGGCCATGGGAGTGTTTCAGTATTTGCAGGGGGCCCCTAGGAGTGTGTCAATATTTACAGGGGGTCCCCAGGAGTGTGTCTGTATTTACAGGGGGGGCCCTAGGAGTGTGTCAGTATTTGCAGGGGGTCCATGGTAGTGTTTCAGTATTTGCAGAGGCCCGTAGGAGTGTGTCAGTATTTACAGGTGAGCCCTAGGGGTGTGTCAGTATTTACAGAGGGGCCTGTAGGCGTGTGTCAGTATTTACAGGGGGCGTCATGGGAGTGTTTCAGTATTTACAGAGGTCCCCTACGAGTGTGTCAGTATTTACAGGGGGCCCGTAGGAGTGTGTCAGTATTTACAGGATGGCCTGTCGGAGTGTGTCAGTATTTACAAGGGGCACCTAGGAGTGTTTCAGTATTTACAGGGGCGCCCTAGGAGTGTGTCAGTATTTACAGGGTGGCCATGGGAGTGTTTCAGTATTTGCAGGGGGGCCCCAGGAGTGTGTCTGTATTTACAGGTGGGCCCTAGGAGTGTGTCAGTATTTACAGAGGGGCCCCCAGTAGTGTGTCAGTATTTGCAGGGGGCCCATAGGAGTGTGTCAGTATTTACTGGAGGGCCCCCAGGAGTGTGTCAGTATTTACAGGAGGGCCCCCAGGAGTTTGTCAGTACTTACAGGGGGCCCTTAGGAGTGTGTCAGTATTTAGAGAGGGCCCCGAGGATTGTGTCAGTATTTACATGGGGGCCCCTAGGAGTGTGTCAGTATTTACAGAGGGCCCCGAGGAGTGTGTCAGTATTAACAGGGGGCCCCCTAGGTGTGTGTCAGTATTAACAGGGGGCTCCCTCGGAGTGTGTCAGTATTTACAGGTGGGGCCCCCCAGGAGTGTGTCAGTATTTACAGGGGGCCCCAAGGAGTGTGTCACTATTTAGATAGGGCCCCTAGGAGTGTGTCAGTATTTACAGAGGGGCCCCCTAGGAGTGTGTCAGTATTTTCAGGGGGCCCCCTCAAAGTGTGTCAGTAGTTACAGGGGGCCCCTAGGAGTGTGTCAGTATTTACAGGGGGGTCGTAGGAGTGTGTCTGTATTTACAGGGGGGCGCCGTAGGAGTGTGTCAGTATTAACAGTGGGCCCCCAAGGTGTGTTTCAGTATTTACAGGGGGCCCCTAGGAGTGTGTCAGTATTTAGAGAGGGTCCCTAGGAGTGTGTCAGTATTTGCAGAGGGGTCCGTAGATGTGTCTGAGTATTTACATGGGGGCCCCGAGGAGTGTGTCAGTATTTACAGGGGGGCCCTAGGAGTGTGTCAGTATTAACAGGGGGCCCCCCTAGGAGTGGCAGTATTAACAGGGGGCCCCCTAGGAGTATCAGTATTTACAGGGGGCCCGTAGGAGTGTGTCAGTATTTACAGGAG
>NW_025968630.1:0-22483 GCF_021869965.1 Rhincodon typus | reverse complement strand
CCTCCTTACTCTAGTATGAACAAGGATGACAAGTGACAGCTCCACAGCACTGACAGGGCAGACCAACAGCCCACCTTCCCTATTCTGAATCCAATTAGACCTTTAATCCTCTAGATGAAAGGCCCAACTACACATGTTCCACATGACAAGGACAAGTATTGATTATTTGTCACTAAAGTTAACACTGACCCTGTTGAGGCCATTCTGACAGAAGCAAGCCTCTCAAATTAGACAGCATTTTATCGGCCCCAGAGGACAAATGGCAAAACAAGTGAAGGCTAATAAAAGGTATAAAAATGAACAAATCATAACATTATGACAGGTTGATTGTTCCCAGCAGTTCAGACAGTGTACTCTGCCAGACTAGTAACAGGACTTGCTCCACCTCCTTTGCCTATGGTGATGTTTCAACTTTGACTGAATGAAAGGCCAGAACAATTAAGGCATTTGACCAGCAAAGAGAAGCCTGCATAGTAACTATCGTCAAGAGACACAAAGTCAATAGTAGGCTGCATTTGTCAATAGAAACCTACATGACAGGCATATGTCTCAACCATTAGCCTTACAAGGTGCTCTCTGTTTTCTCAAGTTTTGTTTCCATCTGTAGCTCAAGATCACACTTTATTATCGAAGCTTTTAAATCAGCAAAGAACACAAAATTTCAAATAAAATTAACATATTCAATGCGTTTGCTGCAGTTGAAATTAGCATATACTGACCAACAAAGTAGGTTGTCATTCTGATAAAGATAAATGACAATAATGATCTCAGGGTGGGGAAGAAAACTAGTTTCTTCTCCTAAATTGCTGGCAGCAATTTAATTATAAGCTATAAAAATATTAATGCAAGATGTTTGACAATACTATTTGTAATCACACAAAATTTTCCAAAAATAAATGTCAATCAAATAAAATGCTCCCAAATGCATTTCACATTATTTCACAAACATTTTAACACATGTCAGATATCAAAAAAACATCAGGCTTTTCTGAAATATATATCTTTATAACAATGTAATGTCACATAGCTATAGTGCAAACTGTAGCACAAATTAACACTATTTTTTTTGTTTTTTTTGCTTTGTACGGAAATCCTCACTCCAAACAAGAGAAAACATAGGGTGATTCTTCAAGGAGTGCTGCTTGCATTTTGGCAAAGCTAATGCTTTATTTGCTATTACATGTGAAATATCATAGAGTCAAGAAACAGGCTTTTTCAGAAGACTACAAAAATTGACAAAGCTGTTAGAAACAGTGCAGCATGTCATGCCCAGTAAACATACATCTAATTCATGACTTTTGAGATATGGATTTTGTTCAAGGACTCTTGAAATTGACATTTCCTTACAAAAAACTGGACGGTGTACTGAAAAGATGGTTGCTGAAGGTCAAGTAACCCTTTGTGATTTCTAGATAAACAAGGATTAACTCCTGTCTGAACATGCTTCTGGAAAGTAATTAAGATGTAAATGCCTGTGGGTGGAAGATTCTCCCTTAAAAATACATTCAAAACATGAGTCCATTTGTGAATCTTTCGCCCCATTGTCTAGGTGTGAACAGGAGTTCAAAAATCAGTATTTCTCTAGACTCGGTGCTTGTGAGCTTGAATCTTAACTTATCACAAGCAGGTGTTAGAGATACCACTCATCCCCTATTGGGTAACAACAGTTTCTAACTTTGAATCATATGCAATGGATAGTAAAACATAGTGCATGTGGTCACATGACTTAAACCAAATTCAGAGAAATTTATTACTTCAAGAATCATCAAAACACAAGTGAATTTCAAAACCAGTGTGGAAAAAAAAAATTTTCTGTAGAAGGGTCCCGACTCGAAACGTCAGCTTTCCTGTTCCTCTGATGCTGCCTGGCCTCCTGTGCTCCTTCAGCTCCACACTGTGTTATCTCCGACTCCAGCATCGACGGTTCTCACTATCTCTGAATCTCAACACCAACAGGACCCAAGAAGGACATTTGATCTGGGAAGAAGACCGTTAGACATAGCAGCAGAAGGAGGCCTTTCAGCCAATTGAGCCTGCTTCACTTTTCAATTAGATCATGGCTGTCTGTTAATCCTCAACTTAATTTTCTTGGCTTTTTTGTCATAACACTAACTGATTAAAATTCTGTCTACCTCAGCCTTGATACTCTTAATGACTTAGCCTCAATAGCATTCTGCAGCAAAGAATTCCACAGATTCACAACCTCTAGGAGAAGAAATTCCTTCTCATCTCTGTCTTAAATGTGTGGCTTCTTATTCTGAGACATGTTCCTTATGTTTGTAATGAACAATTTGGTGAAGAACCCTCCACATAACCAGTCAACCAAGACAGTAAGACTGGAACTAATTTGTTCCCACCTACAAAAAGAAAGTACCTCTTCTTCTAAATGCTTGGCTGCAACTTTGAATGACAAGCCCAGAAACGTACACCTTCCGTTCACCTCCAAAGGACCAGAAAATAGGACCCATCAATCCTCGCAATAACTCCATCTAAAGATAACTGACTTAAATGTGATGTATTTTATTATTATTCTGTTAATATCTAAGTACATAGTATCTGCAAAGACATGTTTATTCACACATTTTACACATTTATCTTTTCTTTTCATTTATACTTACCAGGAAGTCTGTTTCATGGCCATGGGATAAACAGTGTGAGTACTGTGATATACAAGTATTACAATTGCATGGAACAGGATGCAAGGGAATTTAATAATGCATCATTGGTCACATTTTCAAATATACTGGCAGATCTGATGAAGATAATACCATGGAATTTTGAGACAAAATGTTTCAATTTTATGAAATGGATATCTTAATGATGCTCACCTTTTGTGCTGCAAGATGTAAGGCAGTCCTCTGACTGTGGTCTGCTTTGTTGATATTAACTCCAACCTTAATGAGTGCCTCAGCACAATCCAATCTGTCAGCAAGTACACAATACATCAGTGGAGTCCGACCAAACTGATCTTCTGCATCCTTTATATTTGGATTTGCTGGATTTAAAAAGTTGGGAGAGAAGAACAAATTATGAATTAATTTAAATAAGTAAACTCATTAACTATTAGAGTCATAGAGTCATACAAATTCATCAAAATAAAACAAAGAACTGCAGATGCTGCAAATCTGAAGCAAAAACAGGAATCTCAGCAGGTCTGGCAGAATTTGTGGAGCGAATATTTCGGGTCCAGTGATCTTTCTTCAGAAGATTATTGTCAGACTGAATCAGGTACAAATACAGATGATGTACTATTACATGAATCTGACTTCTTGCTGCACAAACTATTGTGACGAAAGTTATATAAACTAATATCATTTTTGGAATTTGGATTTCATAATAGATGGATGTTGGTTACTTCTGGGAAGTATTTTCTTCTTTTAAAATAATAAAGTCAAAATAAAGTCAAATTCCTTCCAGAAAAGTATTTTTCAGAGAACAAGTGAGTACAAACTCCTGTATGTTAATGTAAGGACATTTATACTGCTGTCTTTATTACAGGTAGAGAGAAAAAATAACAAAAGGTAATTCGCTTAGTTTTCAGTTCAGGCACATTTAAGATCGAGCAAGTTTTTAATTCAGTTTAGAAGGTACGCAGGTTAAGTTTAGAATCAGGTTTACTTTCTCTCCCAACAGGACTTCAGGGCAGTTTGTGGGGAGTTTGGTTAGCAAGCTACATCTTATTGGAACAGAAAGATTAGATTCTCAGATTTGTGAAAGATTCATACTGACCAAATTGGAAAGGTCTCATCAAAGTGTCTCTGCACTTCATGGCTAAGAAACTATAAAGAATCAGTGAGTAGAAATTTAAACAGTTGAAATAGAACATAAGAACTGGGAGCAGGAGTAGGGAATTGAGCCCCTGAAGTGTGCTCTGCCATTAGACACGATGATGGCTGATCTCATCTTGGTCTCTACAACCCTTCAACCCACTAGTAATTAAAAAGCTATCTCCTCCTTAAATTTACTCAATGTCCCAGCATCCACCACACCCTGGGATATTGAATTCCACAAATTCATGACCCTTTGAGAGATATAATTTCTCCTCATCTCGCTTTTAAATCTGCTATCCCTTATCCTAAATCTATGACCTCGCACATAGATTGCCCCACAAGAGGAAACATTCTCTCTTCATTTACTCTGTCAAACTCCTTTAGCATCTTATATACCTCAATTAGATCTCCTTTCATTCTTCTAAATTCTAGACAGTACAGGCCTAAACTGCTCAATTTCTCTTCACAAGACAAGCTCCTCATCTCTGGAATCAAACTAGTGACCTCCTTTGAACTGCCTCCAATACAACTACATCCCTCAAGTAAGGGGACCAAATTTTTCCAACAATCTACGTGCGGTCTCATTAATGCCTTGTAAGGGTTACAGCAACTCTATTCCTTTAGCAATAAATGCCAAAATTCTATTTACCTTTCTTATTACCTGCTGTACCTGCTATTAGTTTTCTACGATTCATGTACAAGGACTTAGATCCCTTTGCACCAAACAACTCTGAAGTTTCTCTCTCCATTTACAAAAGTTGCCTTTGTATTCCTCTGACCAAAATAGATAACCTCACACTTGTCCATGTTAAGTCTCATCTGCCAAATTTTGGCCCATTGACTGAAGCTATCCATATCAATTTGTAGATTTTTATTTCTTCATTGCAACTTAATTTTCCACCTATTTTAAGGTCACTTGCAAATTTAGCTATTGTACCAACTATCCACACATCCAAGTCATTAATATAGATTATAAATAGTTGGGGACCGAGGATCAAACCCTGTAGTGTCCCACTAGTTACTTTTGCCAACCGGAAAAAAGATCCATTTATCTCAAATGTCTGCTTTCTGTTGGTTATAGAAGCTTATGCTATCTGTTTTTATATTTTGCGCTAGTTTTTTTCAAAATTTACTGTTGGTGTTTTTATGACCTTTTTTTATTAACCTTTGTTGAGCTTGACAAGTTTCCCAATCTTCCAGCCTGCAATATGGCATGCCACAGTTTTATTCTGTTATCTTTAACTACCTCTTCCACTTGGGGTATAATTTCTCTAGACTTTAGTGTCTGTAAAGGAAAACGTGTCTGAAAACAGGTTGAAACTTTGTTTTGTTGTGTTCATTGACATCTTTCTGTTTGTCTTCTATATTCAGATAGTTTGCTTTGTTGTTTCTTTCAGTGTTATTTATGGTTATTCTGTGTTAAAGAAAATCTGCAGCCTTGTGAGAATATGTTTGAGTGACTAGCCACTATGTTAACTCACTAATCAAAGAATAAAAAAATCAAGCTAGGTTTCATTTTTGGGATCTAACTTGTCCTGTAGTACCATTAGCTCATATTGTAACATCACAATACTCCATACATAATACTCTGGAAAAATCTCTGCAGGCTGCATCCTGGACTAAGTATTCGGATACCACTGCTGCTATCCCAGTGGAACTTCAGGATCAGAAAAGGATTGCTCCTGTTTACATCAATGTTTGGCAGCCACAACACTGGGGCTGCACCTCTGAAAGAAAGGTGTTTTCAAAACACCATTTGTAAGAGAACAGAACTATTCAGTGTACCGGTTGCGATACACTTTGTAAAGATAGGGGAAGTCCAGGCATTAGACGTTGTCCCTAGTTCCACTTCCTCCTACAGTGCTAGGGTGGGAAAAAAATTCTTCTCACAAGGTACACTAGAATGACCTAATCATTGGCCAAGACACATCATGTCCTATATGAAGTTTAAATTGTAGCCCTTCCCGAAGAGAATTTGCAGGGTTGCGGATTTATACTCCTACAATTCTGTTTACTGAAACTTCTGTTTCTAGAATAGAACAGTAATTTATTGTCACTTGTATTTTTACAAAAATTACACCAAAATGTATTTAAGTTGCCATACTCCAGCGCCTATATTAATAATATAAATCAAGTATAAAAAAAAGACAAAGTCCATCTTTGTACAATTCATAGCTCATGGGTTCCCAAGATTAAGGAAAAGACAGGAACCACATTCTCCACGACTGCTGCAGCAAGCCGACATCAAAGCTGCCAAATCTCAGGCCACTGGAATCCCGGGCTGGACCACCATGCTGCTAAAGAACTTCAGAAGCTGCCTCAAGGACCCATCTCGTCGCTGAAGCAGACCATCAGGCCACAATGGCCACGAGGAATGGACAACACCACATTCACTGCTGCAGTAGTCTCTTGAAACATCCTTCCTACACTGAAGCTGTTTAAAGGTAAGATGAATTTTGATGTTAAACATAAATCAAAGAATAAAAAGGATGCAGCAGGCCTGGTGATCGGAAGCAGATGGGCCCGGAAGCCCGAACACTTCCTACCTATCCTGCTGCCGCCTCTTGGTCTCGTCCTCAACCCAGATTATTAAAGAAATTAAAGATAGACTGTGTAGTTTTTATGAATTCTTCTTTGCCTCAGGATATCCCACACCATCTCATAAACAAGGCTAGTGAACAAGATTTAAATGATGTGGAAAATGATAAACCAACTTGCACAAAGCAATGTCTCACAAACATCAAATGATGTTTGATCAAATATCAGATAATGTATTTCATGTGGGGAAGGAATATTGCCCTGGATACTGTGCAACATCCTGCTCTATTCTGGTTAGTGCTATGGAAATACTTTGCAACCACTTACCCTTTCAGTTTAAATTTCACCAAAAAATGCTGCTAACATCTTACGAATGGCTTCCAAGTCAATGCCTTAAACCTGACTATAAAACTTCGTTCATGGCATCCTCCAAACAAACTTTAAACCAATCATTATTTTAAATGTCTATGCTGATATCATAAAGGAAAATTCCTACAGTCTAGAAATAAAAAAAAATTCTCTTTCAGGGTCAGAGAGGCAATTCAATAGAAAATTTGAACCTAGGACACTTGTTAAAAACCCAATTATAATTCATTCAACAAGGCATATCTTCTTCAATGAGTTTGCACAGTGAGGCTAACAGCACGTATGTGGAAATCCATCCCAAAACAAGTGATTTCAGAAGGGACTACCGGAGACAAATTTAACAGTGCACAATGTGGAAGAGCAGGAAATCAGTAACAGCATATACTGGATTTCCTCATATAACGAAGCATGGGTGGTCACCAGAAGATTATGTCAGTTCAGATTTGTAACGGCAATGAAAACTGAAAGATTCACATTCATTATAACCACAAAAATCTGGTGATAGGATTTTGGAGCCATCTGTTTTTTTTTCCAACATAAAGCTGGTCATTACTTAAGCAACAGTGGAATGGAGTTATGGATAATGTTCACACAATAATCACAACCATCTGCAGAGTCACTGTGGAATGGCTTTATTGTGTTCCACTGGAGTTCTGAAACAGTTCTTACGAAAATCACAAATAACATCCCCTGTAGCTGCCATAAAGCTCATCTTGTTTTTTAGGACCTGCCTACAGCCTTTGTCATGACTGACCAGATCATCCCCACCACTCCTTTGTTGTCCATCTGGGTGGCACTGCACTCACTTGGTTACATTTATGTCTATTTACTCATAGTCAGAGAATCACTGGAAATGATTTCTCTTGCTGACAACCCCATCGTCATCCCTGGTGCCTTGCAAGGATGAATCCTTGGCAGCCTCCTAATTGTCATTTATAGATATTTTTAACCAACCTGTTCAGACATATTCTGACACTCGTCTAAAGCAGGTGGAGCTTGAACCCAGTTGGAACTCTACCACCGTGCCAGAAGAGCCATAATTTTCATTTATATGTTTCTCCTTTCTGACATCATCAACAAACACAGCATCAGTTTTCATGTGCATCAATGACAGCCACCTCTACATCTGTTAGCCTTTCCAATGCCTCTAAATTGTCAAAAACTCAAGGATTGGATAGCAGTAATTTCCTCCATCTACATGAGAAGCAAAGACATTGACTGGGATTCTGTCAGGCTGAAGTTTGGGGAATACCCAACTGTTCCATGGGAGAAACCCAAAAAAGGTCAGTCATTTAAGTAGTCACTGGTCAGCTTTCCCACAATCAAGGTCCTCAGCTGTTCTGAAGCAGAAAATTCTACAATTCATAAGAAGAATCTCATAACAGGATACATAAAATTATGGTAGGAATAGGTAGAGTCAACAGGGATTTAAGAAAGAGCAATCATGTTTAACAAACCTACTGAACTTCTTTGAAGATAATAACTAGCAAATCAGATCCAGTGATCTAAACAGGATCACACAGAGTAAGGGAGTATGTACTGGCATGGATTGAGAAAACAGAGTGGGAAGAAATGAGTAATTTTCAGGTTGGCAGGCTATGATGAGTGGAGTTCCGCATGCACTCATGCTGGACCATCAACTCTTCACAATCCCTACATTTGGTCCTGGGTTCAAATTCACTACTGAATGACCTTTCTGACCCTGAAAGACAATTTTATATTTATTGACTGTCCGAATTTTCCTTTGTAATAAAAACATAGACTTTAAAAATAATGATTGATTTAAAGTTTATAATATTTCAACTTTTACCTTAATACCATTTGTAATTTTAAATCCTTATTTTGTAAATGTAGAGATTTAATGTAATGCTTCTAAATCTGCAGATGGTACAAAATTGGGAGGAAGTGAGAGTTGTTAGGATGATGCAATGACACTTCAAGGGAGTTTGGAGACGCTAAGTGAGTGGCTACAAATTTGGCAGATTAATTACAATGTGGATAAATGTGAAGGCATTCAGTTTGGAAAGTGAAACAGAAACAAGCAATCTATTTTTTAATGGTGAGAGAGGCTGGAAAGTGATGGACTTTAAAGGTACTTGGTTCTCCTTGTTCATGAGTTACTGAAAGTTAACATACAGTACAGCATGATAAAGGCAGAAAGTGACATGCTCTCTTTTATTAAAAGAGGATTTGAGTATGAGAGTATAAATTTATCTCACTGTAACTATATAAATGCTTTTCAGCTCAAGCCTGGTTATTTCCCAGGTCTTGCTGCATCTGGAAATGAACTGCTTGAGTATCTGAGGAGTCGTGAATGATGCTGAACATTGTGCAATCATCTGCAAAAATCCCCACTTCTGACCTTATGATGGAGGAAAGATCATCGACGAAGCTGCTGAAGGTGGCTGAGCTGAGGTCACTATCCTGAGGAACTCTTGCAGAGGTATCCTGGATGAGATGACTGAACATCAACAACCACAACCATCTTCCTTTGTAGCAGGTATAACTCCAACTAGTGGAGTGTTTACCTCGACAACTATTGATTCTAATTTTGCTAGGCTCCTTGATGTCACACTCGGTCCAATGCGGCCTTGATGTCAAGGGCTGTTGCTCTCATCTTACCTAAGGAATTCAGTTCTTTTGTCCATGCTTGATACAGGGCTGTAATGGTGTCAGATGCTGAATGGCCCTGGCAGAACCGAACTGGGCATCAGCGATCAGGATATTGCTAACAAAGAGCTGTTTGATAGCACTGCTGATGACACCTTCCATCACTTTCCTGATGATTGAGAATAGAATGATGGGGCAGTAATTTGTCCTGTTTGTGTACAAAACATACCTGAGCAATTTTCCACATTGTCATGTAGGTACCAGTGTTGTTGCTGTACTGGAACAGCTTGGTTAGGGATGTGGCAAGTTCTGGAGCACATACTATTACCAGAATGTTGTCTTTGTAGGTTTTGCATTATCCAGTGCTTCCAGCTGTTTTTTGATATTATATGGAGTGATTTGAATTGGTTGACAACTAGCATCTGCAAAGTTGGAGACCACTGGATGGAGTCGAGATGGATCTCAGCACTTCTGGATCAAGATTGTGGCGAATACTTCAGTCTCATCTTTTGCACTGATATTTTGGGCTCCCTATCAATAAGAATGGGAATAACTGTGGTGCCTCCTCCTCCAGTGAATTGTTTAATTGTCCACTACCATTGACAACTGGATGTGGCAGGACTGCAGCGCTTAGACCTAATCCAATGGTTGTACAATTGCTTAGCTCTGCCTGTTACTTTCTGCTTATGCTGTTTGGCATGCAAGTAGTCCTGTTTTCGAGCTGCATCAGGTTGATACCTCATTTTTAGGTATACTTGGCGCTGCTGTCTTGGCATGCTGTCCTGCACACTTCATTGAACCAGGGTTGTTTCCTTGCCTTGATGGTAATGGTACAGTCAGGGTTATGCTGGGCTGTGTAGTTGCAGATTATGTTGGACTATGCTCTTACTGATGGCCCATGATGCCTCACACATGCCCAGTCTTGAGGTGCAAGGAGTACTCAAATGCAAAGGTGTGACTTCATCTCCAAAAGGATGATGTGATGATCACACTTACCGAAACTGCCATGGATACATGCAACTACTGCAGGCATGGGGATGTGTTCAGATATATATTTCCCTCTTTTTGCTGTGCAGGCCCAGTTTAGCAGCTGTCTTTTATGACTCGACCAGCTCAATCAGTAGTGCTGCAACCACGCCATTCCTGGTAGTGGCCAATGAAATCCCCTACTCAGAGTACAATCCGCATCCTTGCCACCCTCAGTGTTTCCTCCATGATGTCCAATATGGAGGAGTTCTGATTCATCACATCCCTCTTCTTTAACCAGTATGTCCGCATCATCCCATTCCTTTGTGAAGACAAAGATCTCATTCGGAACCCGGTCCACATCATCATCGCCAATGCACCAAGTTACCATGTACATCTCTGATAAGCCCAGTCCTTTCCATACTCACAGTTCTTGCTCTTAATATCCTGCTAAAACATCTTTAGTTTTTCCTTAATTTAGCCAGCCAATACTTTTTTGTGCCCTCTTTACTTTGTTAATTTGTTTTCTCACATTAGCCAGGTACTTTCTATACTCCAAGCTTCCAGTATTATTTTTTTGAAATTATCATAAGTTCTCCTTTTCTGCTTTACCTTGCTACATATGTTTCTGGATAATCAGGCAACTCTAGTTTTGGCAGTGCCACCCATTTTCTTTGTTTGTCATATCTACACCGTGTTCGCAGAATCTTAATTTTGAATGCCTTTCAATGACTTGCCACTGACATCCCTTCAATTAACTGTAACCAGTATGCTTTTGTCAGATTATCGCTCAGCTTCAAAAAATTTGCCTTACTCCAGTTTGGAACTTCTAATTTTTTTATATCTTTGTCTCTGTCCATAAT
Organism: Rhincodon typus; assembly: GCF_021869965.1. Classification (NCBI taxonomy): domain Eukaryota; kingdom Metazoa; phylum Chordata; class Chondrichthyes; order Orectolobiformes; family Rhincodontidae; genus Rhincodon; species Rhincodon typus. The sequence goes on along the minus strand of NW_025968630.1, from coordinate 11,370 downwards.
GATACACAATCTAACTGCATTACTTTCGCTATCTGCAAAATCGTCATCCACTGCCAGGTCACCCACTTGGCCAGCCTTACTTTGTAAGATTAAATCTAGAACTGCACCATCTCTCATTGGACTCGTGACTCGCTGGCTAAAAAACGACTCTTGAAGGCAGATCAACAGTTTTGTGCTCTCTGTGCTTTTCACAAAGTTTGTATCTAGGTTGATATTTTGATGTTAGTTGAAGCTATTATTGCCCTATTGTTTTGGAACTCAGAAATGTGTCTACATATTTGCTCCTCTAATTCTCTTACCCCTATTTGGGGGTCTAGGATACACACCAGGCAATGTGGCTGCCTGCCTTTTGAATCTGTGTTTAACCCACATGTCCTCATTTAATGCTTCACTTACTGCACAGGTCTATATCATAACATGTCTGAACAGGTTGATTAAAAATATCTGATACACCCTTTTGTTTTTATCTCCTTCTCCGTCCTGCCTAAAAAACCCTCTGTATATAAGGATCTGAGCTATTTCATCTTTGCCCCTCATTAAGCCAATTTTCTTTGATAGCAAATATACCATACTGCCATGTTCGTATCTATACCCTCAGATCACTGGCTTTATTCGTTATATTCGTTATATTTACATATAGACCTTTCAATACCGACAATTTTCTGTACATTTTTTAACTTCTGTTGCCTCTATTTTTCCAGAGTCAATCAAGTTTCTGCCTTCTGTTTCTTGCTCTGAACTTGTGCCAGGTTCTCATTCCCCTACCAATCTAGGTTAGACAGTCCCCACCAAAACTTACAAATCTCACTGTAAGGATCTTTATCCTAGTCCTGTTCAGGTGTAAGGGGTCTACCATGTACATGTTCTATCTTCCCCAGAATTTCAGAATTAAGCTCAACCATTCTGCAGTCAAATTTTGCATACAATTGTGTGGAAATTTGTTATTCTCATACCAAACGGCTGTAGGTATAAGGACAATCAAAAAGTTTTAGTGTTTGAGTACAGATCAGTCATTAACTAATTTACTGGCAGAATATGTTTGAGGGCTGAATGGTCTATTCCTGTTTCTACTTTTTATGAAAACTCATTAATTGCACATGCTATGTCAGCCTGAAACACATAAACAAGGTACAAGACTGAAAATACTTAACATTAAAACATTTAAATACATACTTCAGTTCAGCACAAACAATTGAAACACACTAGTAAATGGCATTAAATAAATTTCAAAATCATCATTATTAACTAGAGAAATTAGACAGCTGACAGCGATTTGAATTCCAAAGGAAACAAAGGCAAGTTCAAGCAGTAATTTTCATTATGTGAATTCTGACCTGTGGGATTGTTTCGATTCTTAAGTAACATATACATACAATTCATAGTATTTGGGGACACATGAGGAGTTATTCAGTTTTAGATGTCAACTGGCAATATTTTTATTTCGTCTAGTAATGTTCACATAATACTTGTACCATAAAATGGTCAGGGAAAGAAATGTGCAATTCATTACTTGTTAGTTATAACTCCAAATGCGTAGGTCATGCTATCACACCATATAAGTCCACATTAAGTCAGTTTTCTGGCAATTCAATGATTCATTGCCGTACACATAATGCATGCTACTGTAAAGAACTAGAGCGAGATTAAAATATTGGGTAACTTAAATACATAATGTAAACCATCATTTAAGTCATATCGATATTAAGAGTAGAGGAGCAGGCAGATAGAGAAAAAAAAATTTTGCTGTCAGGGTAGCTAGCATTAGAGGTCATACTGTAAAAACTAAACCTAGACCTTCCAGGTGAGAATTACCTTGAAAAAGGTTTGTAGAAGTTTGGGACTTACTTCACAAATCCTACTTGATATTTAGTCAAATTTTAATTTTAAATCTGAGATTAATAGGTTTTTTTTGTTCAAAGGGATTAAGGGATTTGGGCAAATGTGTATTTGGGTCACAAATCAGCCATGTTCTCACTGAATGGTGGACCAATCTTGAGGGGTTAAACAACCTACTCCTGTTCCTAGGCTGAGCAACACTGAACTATGCTCAAAAAATCCAAAGGCAGGCTTAACTCCAGGTACTTAGCATCAAAACATAACAGTAATTTTCTCTGGTAATCAAGCTGCCAAATTAGTCAATACATTGAGTGCATAAAGACTAGCACAAATTCAGTCATAATTAGAGAAGAACTTTTTGAAGGACTTTCTACATGATAACTTCAAAACCGCTTACTTGTAATTCAGTTTTTCATATTAAAAATATAAAATTTACAAGAATTGCACTTTTTCAACTTTCTTAGGCAAATATAGGGCAAAAACGAGGCCAGAAACACTTGGTTTATCCATCTGCATTCATTGCAAATTGCATAGTTGTACAGATTTTGTTTAGCAGATATTTAAAGGATTGTATTATTCCAAATACAGTTAAGTATTTCTAAAGATATTCAACACATAGTTGAATAGGAGCTATTACTTGTGCCTCATTTGAACAAAGTTTCCAGTCCAGTGTCTCGCTATGGATATTCATTGCTCATCTCAAATCCATTCAAAAATGGATGCAAAATCCACCAATTCTCTTGCACTCAATCTGGCTTAGCTGGTGGCATTCTCAACTCAGAAGGATGACAGTTTGAACACCACATGGGCCAGGGTTTTATCAGATTTTTGGAGACAATCTGGGAAATGGGATGACTTGTGAAATGGTGATGGAAAGCAGAAAGAGGAAACCTCATGAGGAGTTCACCACTAGGTAGTTCCAAAAGCAAGAACAAGTTTAGCTGCCTAATAACTGGAGGTGAGTGGTCAATTAATCTCAAGTGGAATTTGACAGCCTTTTTACAACCTCCATGGTGTTTTAGAATGCCAACTCAATGGGGTTATTATAACAGCAGCAGATGTTTCCTAAGATTTTGCCTCACCATTTGCTGGGTCTCAATAAGATGCGTGATCTAAATCCTTGTTTACAGATTGTGGGGTCATCTTTAATCCATTTAATCCACTGCTGCATTTTGAGCTGAAATTGCCCAGTCCTGATGTGTGAGAATTAAGTTTTGATACTTACCCTCAACACGTCCTTCAAAATTCTGATTAATCACCTTTCGTCATGGTGAAATCTGTACATACATTTTAGGACTGATAAAGCTGCTTATTTTCACAACTCATGATTTTTTAAAATGGTTAACATATTCACTAACAATTTTTTCAGCACTTTGAAGAACCAGTTGAGATTCTGATGAGCACCTCCAAAACTGTGACAATCCTAGCATCTGCCTCCCACACACTTTTGCTTCGCTTAACAGCTTGCAAACAGTCTTAAGTTCAGATTTTATTTCAAAAATCTCTCACCTATAGCTCAGCATAACTTCAGGAATGAACTGGGTTTCTCAATTCTACTTACCAGCATTATCAGTGAGAGGACATCCTGTCGTCTTTCATTATTTCAGCATAATTTGCTTTCCTATTTTTCCTACCAAAATGAATAACTTTTTGTTTTCTGACATTATACCCTATCTGGCAATTGTTTTGCTCAGGCACTGAACAAATCTATATCTCTTTGCAGACTTGTTGTATTCTCCTAACAATTTGATCCCCCCTTTACTATTGTATCTGCAGCAAATTTGATGTTAATATAATCTGTCCCTTTCCCCGAGCCATTAACATAGATTGTAAATGGATGAGAATTCTTAATTTACCAGCAGCTGTGGTTTCACAGTGCTACTTGTATGTTATAACATGTGAGGTATTCAAGTCTCTCAACAAGTGTCTTTTTTTTGGGAGTGTAGTTTATGTAGTTTGCATTTTTTTCTGTACATATCTAAAAGCATTGTGTTAATTCATTAGGTATCTGTAAGGTCACCTTTGACAACTTTCTTCTCACGATAATAAGCTTTGGTGATAAACTATTTCATGATAATTCTTCCCTCAATCAATGGAAGTAAGTTGAATGATCACAACACCATCCTCAAGACCTAAATGCCTCCTACATTGATGCTGCAAACACCAGTACAGCACTGTATAGAGTGCTCCAAGGACAGCTTGACAACAACACTATAAAGTTCTAGCACAACTTCTAGAGATCTGAAATCAGTGAACTTGCCAATATAATCAAACATCCTTTTCTGTTTCTTCCTTCCCACTTTACCCTCCAATCTTCTTTGGTACATCCTACCCTATTTTCCCACATTGCAGTAGAAATTGCACTTCCAAATTACTTCATTGGCTGTAAAGTGGTTGGAAATTTGTGAAATAAATTCAAGTCTTTCTTTACCTTTACTTCAAGATGCTGGATATCATTGTAGATGTTGGTGTGTTTGTCAAGCTGGGAGGTTTGATAGCAGACATTTTGTCCCCTTACTAGGTGACATAGTCAGTGCTGTGGAGCCTCCTGTGAAGCGCTGTTGTTTTGTGCCAGTTTGAACAAGAGGAGCTGCATTAGGATACTGTTCAAAAGGGCTATAAAAACACTGCAGCACCCTCAATCTGCTGAAGGAAGAAGAGGAACACTCCCAAAAGGTCTTTACCAGACATGGATACCCCTGCAGCTTCATGCACAGATGCCTAGCCAAAAGACAACACAACCAGGACACACCAAAACCTGAAACAATAGCCAACATACCATATATAAAAAACACTTCAGAACTGACAGCCAGACTACTCAGACGACTAGGAATCATGACAGCACACAAACTGGCAGCCACCCTAAGACAGCAACTGACCAGGGTTAAAGACCCAACAGATACCATGGTCAGGACGAATGTGGTTTACAAGATACCATGCGAAAACTGCACATAACACTACTTGGGACAAACAGGCAGACAACTAGCAACCCGCATCCACGAACACGAGCTAGCAACTAAACGACACGACCAGATGTCCTTGGTTTCAATACACACAGACGAGAAAACCACACTTTCAACTGGGACAACACTACTATCATAGGGATAGTGAGAACTGCAGATACTGTAGTCAGAGATAACACAGTGTGGAGCTGAAGGAACACAGCGTGGAGCTGAAGGAAGACAGCAAACCAGGCAGCATCAGAGGAGCAGGCAAGTTGACGTTTTGGGTCGGGATCCTTCTTCAGAAATGTGGAAGGGGCAAGGGAGCTGGGAAATAAATAGAGAGGATGGGTGGAGCTAGAGAAGGTAGGTGGGATGGTGATAGATGACCGCAGGTAGGGAGTGGTGGGGACTGGTCAGTGAGGTGGGAGGAGCGGATAGGTGGGAGTGAAGATGGACAGGTTGTGTCAGGTCAAGGAGGCGGGCATGAGAGGGCGGGTTGGTCATGGGATGAGGCCAGAGGTGGGGAGATTTTGAAACTGGTAAAATCCATGTTTAGGCCATTGGGCTGTAGGCTCCTAAGGCAGAATATGAGGTGCTATTATCATAGGACAAGTCAAACAGAGGACTGCCAGGAAATTCCTGGAGGCTTGGCATGCATCCATGGACTCCATCAACAAACACATTGAATTAGACCTGACACACTGACCATTACAACGCACAACTGGAACCAACACCTACTGGAAGCAGCAAAAAGACCATATAAATTCAAACCGGCACAAGACAACAGCGCTTCACACAAGGGTCCACAGCACTGAGAATGTCACCTAGTAAGGAGACGAAACGTTTGCTATTAAACCTCCCAGCTCGACGAACACACCGACACCTACAACCAGCACCCGAGCTACAAATCTTCACTCAAACGCTGGATATTAACATTGTGTTAATGATTCAGATGCACTGAATACATCAAATACATCATTCAAAGCTAAGCATGGCAGCTGATTGAATTTAAATACAATCAATTAATATATCTGGAATAAAAATGTGAGTCTCAGTAATGGTGATCGTGAAACTTTTGGATTGTAAGAAATGCCCATCTAATTCACTAATGTCCATATTGAAATCTGCCATCCTTACCTAGTCTACCCTACATATGATGCTAGACTCACAACCATTTGGGTGACTCCTAGCTATCCTCTGAAATGGCAAAGTAAGCAACTTAGCTGCATCAAACTACTACAAAGAAGTTGAAAAATATTAAGACCAAAATGGCTACCAGCATTCATTTCCCAACATCAGAAATGACAAAGGCACATTGTGCCCTGACAACCCTGCAAAGTACTCTCCACTAACATCTGGAGACTTGTGCCAAAAATTTGGGCGAGGTGTCCCATAGACCAGACCAATGACTAAATCAATCCATAGGATAAGGGCTTTATTGGCTGGGCCAGAATTCCCATTCCTAGTTGCCCTCAGAAGATGGTGGTGAGTTACTTTCTTGAACTACAGTTATAGTTCATTTGGTGTACATAAGCCCTGTTGGGGAGGGAGCTCCATGATTTTGCCACTGAAGAAAAGGTGATATATTTCCAAATCTAGAAGGTGAATAGATTGGAGGGGAACTTGGAGGAAGTGTATCTGCTACCCTTGTCCTTCTAGATGGTAATAACTGTGGGTTTGGAAGATGATATTTGTGCAGCTATCGTGAATTTCTTCAGTGCATCTGGTAGTTGGTACACATGACTACTGCTGTATGTTAGTGGTTGGGGAGATGGATGTGGTGACAATCAAATGGGTTACCTTCTTCTGGATGGAGTCAAGCTTCTTGAATAGTACTGAAGCTGCACTCATCAAGTCAAGTGGAGAGAATTCCATCAGACACCTGACTTGCACCTTGCACTTGGTGGAGAATAGATTTTTGAGGAGTCAGGTGGTGAGTTATTCACTGAAGGATTCCTAGCTTCTGGCCTGCTCCTGGAACCACAGTATTTATACACATAGTCCAGTTCAGTTTCTGATCAATGGTAACCACCACCACCGTCCCACCATAGTGTGGGATTGAGTGATAGTAATGCCATTGAATTAAGGGGCGATGGTTAGATTGTCTCTTGTTGGAGACGGTCATTGCCTGGAACTTGTGTGGTGCGACTGTTGTTTGCCATTTATCAGCCCAAAGTGGATACTGTCCAAGTCTTTCTGCATCTGGACACTGCTTTAGTATTTGAGCAGTTATGAATGTTGCTGAACATGTGCAGTTGTCAGCGAACATTCCCACTTCTCACCTTATGACGGAGGAAAGGTAACTGACGAAGCAGCCGAAGATGCTTGAACCTAGGACACTGCCCATTGGGATTCCTGTACAGATAGTCTGGAGCTGAAATAACTGATTTCCAACAACTTTTGGGCTAGGCACGACTCCAACCATCAGATTCTGATTCCCACTGCTCTTGTTTGGTAGGGTGTCTTGATGCCACACATGGTCAAATGTACCCTTGATGTCAAGGGCAGTCATCTCACCTCACCTCTGGAATTCAGCACTTTTGTTAATATTTGAACGAAGGCTGTAATGAGGTCAGAAACTGAGTGGCCCTGGCAGAATTCAAACATTAAGCAGGCTATTGCTAAGCCAGTGCTGCTTGTTAGAGAAGGGGTCATCATCAACAGAACTATCACTTAACGGATGATTAAGAGCAGACTGAAGAGGTAGTAATTGGCTGGGTTGATTTTGTCTTGCTTTCTGAGTACACAATGTATGTGGGCAATTTTCCACATTGGTGGGTAGATGGCAGAATAGTAGCTGTACTGGAACATCTTGACTAGGGGCACGGCAACTCCTAATGCACAAGTTTTTAGAACGAGTGATTTTAAAAGTCCTCAACATTGACTGTGATTCAGTTATTCTCAGAATACCATGTAGGCAGCAAGTATCTGCTTTAAGCTTTAATGGATTCCTTTCAATCAAGATTTGGAAATTGGGATAGACATCATTCCATACAGTTTTCCTGCTATTGTTTGCTCTTTGGTGCAACACAAGAAAAGCACTGTCATTCCTGCAAACAAATGTGCAATTAAAATGAAAAAAGAAAAAGCAAAAGTGATGAGACAAAGAAAAATGAAGAGAGAAAGGTTGAGAAATAGTTACAATAAAACCATGTTTAGCCAGGACTGAAGAATACCTAAATAGACTTACGCAGTTTTACCAAACAATGAGAAAATGTTTCACTATTATCTACGATTGTTTGAAAGTAGGGAAAGGCAACTTCACCTACCTTTCCCCACTCCTTGAACTGAAATGGCACATGCAGAGCTTTCATCATCAGTCTGTCACCACGAATATAATTTTTAATGAGTGAAAGCAGCTGTGAATCTGATAAGGATATCAGCTTATTTAAAATTGGAACGGTACTACCACAGACTATAGAATTTAGTTCAGCTTCAAAACTAATACTCATTCTGACAAGGTTTCACATCAGCTGTTGTTATATTGCTGTCATCTTTATCAAGCAAAAACTAACTCTTCCAAGTGATTTCTACTTGGTGATTGGCTGAAAGCTTTTCTTCTCAGAACTATTCAAGAAGGATGATGCTGTTGATCCAATAATTGTAGAAAATTAGGGACAGCAATTTCATAAAAATATAAACAAATTACCCCTTTTGTTGGGTTTAATGGGTGCACCTCATCACTTTTGATGAACTCAGGGTTTCTGTAAGAAGGTACTAATTTGGGTGAAACCCTGCAACTCCAAATCTCTCATTTGAGAGAAACAGACAGAAGATGACGGTCCTGAAGCTCATGCATATACTATTTCAAATAGTATACTAGCTCATAACATACTAATATAACTAGTATACTAATATACTAGTTCATAAATCATATGTTTTACAATATAATGGTTGATTCCACGAATATAAGTTTAGGTTTGAGGTTAAAATGTAAATTGTTAAGTAACTGAAGTGTTCAAACAAGTTGGGAATTAATTAGTTAAACTCTACATTTATCTTATAAAATCAGAGGGAGACTTGGACAATGAATGGCCCATTTCTTGTCCTCTTGGTAAAGCCAGAGTGTCTATTGCTATCTCTATAAAAGCCAAATGCTAGTAAATCTGGGAAACAGGATTCCAAACCATGATTAGAGATGAAACATCACCTATAATACGATCAACCCAGAATCAAGGAAAACATAATAACTTAAAAGCCAATTCATTCACATTTCTACCAGTGAATAGGTCATGTGTTACATTGCCAAGGAAGTAATAATTCAGGGTGCAGCTTGGTTAGGAGGGCCTGTTGTTTAATAAGAGGAAAGAAGTAGTATAGTGGTAACTTCAGAAGCCCAGGAAATACTTTGGGGACCTGGGTTCAAATCTCTCCACGCCAGCCGGTATTTAAAAATTAAATGATAAAATCTGTAATTGAAAGCTTATTTAGTGAATATATTATCTGTGAATCTGTAACCACATTATTGTTTTTTAAAAAATCTGTCTGGTTTATTAATGTCCTTCGGGAAGGAAACCTCCCGTCCTTACCTTCTCTGGCCTAAATGAGACTCCAAATCCACAACAAAGTGGTTGACTCTTAACTGCCCTTTTCATTATGTTCAAGGGCATTCAGGGATGGACAACAAACTCTAGCCTCGCCAGTGAAGTCTTCTCTTATGAAAGAATAAAGAAAAAATTCTGTGTGTTGGCTTACAGCAGGCAATTCAGGCAGAGCCAGTTGTAACTTTGCTTTGGTTAAAACTGCATCTCATTGAATCAAGAGTGCCAACAGGAGGTCATAGTCAGTTAGGCCTGCATTTCAAGCACAGAAAATAAAATCTTGCACAGAAAATAAAAACTTCATTGTACAACACATGAAAATACAGGTGGACCTCTACTTCAGGTTGGATGTTGTGAGGGCGGAAAGTAGCTGGAAGATTGGCTGAAGCTTGCAGCTAGAAGAAGACATCTAAAGTGGACTTCAACACTTTGTAGCAGAAACCAGTCAGATTGGGAAGCTGTGAGAACACTGGTGGATCTGCCAGCAAACTGAACAAGTAGCTGAGGCATCCACAGTCATGAGGTTGATAAAGAAAAAGGTGGAGGATTTTATAACTAGAAAACTAATGGGAGAAACTCCAAAGAATCTTGAAGGAGTAGCTCAAATGCTGTGGAAATGCAAATCCAGGAGGACTGTGGGATAGCTTTTGGGTTCGTCCCAGGAAAAATGGATGTGGCTTCAAGAATTTGGAAGAAATATCAACTCTTGTGAGTGGTAAAGGATTGATTTTATAGCATATTGCTGTATAAGCTAGAGAGTTAATAGTGCTTATTTTGTTTAATGCTTTTGCACGTACAATAAAGTTTGTTTTGCTTTAAAGTTTGAAACCTTTGGGCATAGTTCTGTCAGCTAATTGCCGAGTGTTCAGACTTTTTCTTGAATCATTAATGGCTCCAAACAGGATCCTAACAGTCTGTTCCATGTTAGGTTCCACATACACCTTAATTTTTAAACAATTTCCAGTAAGTATTCTCTGGACCTCATATATAAGTGAAGCACAAAGTTAGGGAGAAAGATTTGCCCGGTGGTCAACATAGTTTTCGATGAGACTTTTTCAGTTGCTGTCTTGGTAGCTCTGATCAAGCCCATTGGAAGCAACAACAGAACAGTTTAGTTAATTTTAGTACAGGACAAGCACTTCCACTGAAAAGGAAAAGCAAGGATAATTTTCCTTCACACTGCTGTGCAGTGTAAGAATGTTACTGTCATTCTTGGGAGGTGAGGTGCCACATTTGTCTTCACATAATTGTATATAGCAGTAGAAAGATTACAAAGTGCTATGAGAATAAATATATTAAAGTTGTCTTAAAATAAACGCTCCATCATGTCCACTAAAACATAATACTATTATGGTTTCAGAAAATTGGAGAATAGTTAAAGTAAAATTTAAAAACAGAGATGGCAGCAGAAGCATGATGAAATGTTATACACTGTCATACTGAAGTTCTAAATGGAAATGAGTCAGAATTTAATCTACGTCATGGATAAAAGAATTGGAATGCTTCAGGCCAATTTCTTTTTGACAGCCTTTAAACAAATAAAATCAACATCTTCCTGCTGTTCATGACACCAGAGAATTTCTTGAAGTTGATTCTATCATTCACAAGCACAGAGCTATATTCAAAACATGGGAGAATTTGCAGAAACTGACAATGAGGCTGTAAATAATTCTGCATAATTCCTTTACTGCTTTTAATCTAGATTTTTAAGTTACTACAGCAAGTGGTTTGAAAATTCTTTCAAAAGAAATGTTAGCTATCAGAAATTTTAACGAATACCAACATTCTTTAAAGCAAATGCAAGCTTGCTATAGAATATTACCATCAAAATAATCATGCATATTTCTCAAATCACTTTGAAGTTAATTTTTTTGTGAATTCAAATAACCTAATAATTAACGGCTGGACCATCCTACCATGACTTGCACAGAAAACATCTGCGGTTTGGTGATCATTATTTACGGACCGATGAGCCAAAATATCATTCAATGCCAAAACAGACAAACACTATTAGGTTAAACATGTCTGTCAAAAAAGAATTTATTTCC